>NW_024111021.1:0-20719 GCF_003073215.2 Triticum urartu
AAGACAAAGCACATTGAAATTCGTCATCACTTTCTCAGAGATCATGTTGTGAAGGAAGACATTGATATCATACACGTCAACACTGAAGAGCAATTGGCAGATATCTTCACCAAGCCCTTGGATGAGAAGAGGTTTTGCAAGTTACGGTGTGAGCTAAATATCCTGGAATCCTCAAATGTCCTGTGATCAGGCACACATCCTAACACTTATGCATATGATGACTTAGATGTGCAACACACAAAGTAAAGTACATCTTCAATCAATGAAGACATACATTCTAAGTGTGAATACATTAATGTGGAATTTGACTTCGGAGCGCCACGATAATTGTGCGCCGTGTCTGGGTCAAATACTTCCTGTACGGTGGGTAACGCCACCACCAAACGTTCCATTTTTGAAGTGTTTCACTCATGGCGTTACCTTGCAATATCTTCACATTTGGTTTGGCTTCGAACTCAACATGTCTTCATGATTATCTTCACTACGTTGATTATATATATATATATATATTAGTGTTCTGTCCTCTATAGCATTCACTTATAGCTATGTCTTCTTGGTTGAATCTTTTGAACTAAGTGAATGTGATCGGACCCTAATCTCTCTATGCTTTCTATCTCAAATTCTATCTCTCCAAGTCATATGCATTCTATTGAAACTGTCGAATGTCTTCACTGTGTCCTTGTCAGCAGAAGATATAGAGACAACCATAAAGTCTGTTTTTAATGCTCATTCCTCCACATAAAATCTGGAGAAGCAGGAATGACCGCCCGACAATCCAGGCGTGCGTGGGACGTGGAACAGACCCAAAACTTCCGCAAACTGGCCACGCATTCCTCAGATGCGAATCATCAGGGGCACCTGTGTAATAGCACAGTGCCGCCCCTGAGCCTATAAATTCACACTTACCGTGGTCATTATCTCCTTCTTCCACCCTCGCAAGAACCCTAGCGCCACCGCTAGCACTCGACGACGCTGGCGACGAAGCGCTTCGCTGCCGCAACCTCTCCGACGCCGTCCCCACGCCGACCGCGGACATCGTTCTCTCCGCCGTCGCCGTAGGTGTCTTCCGTCGCCAAGTTAGGGCACGGAGGACTGAACTGCTCGGCATCATCTCTCACTTCCGTCTAGCAGTTCCAAGTGTGGTAAATAAAACTTCTTTTTACAGCCCCTTTGATCTCATGGTTCTGTCACTTTCTACCATAAGAAGTTTATCTTCACACAAGTTAGATCTCTCAATCTGCATCTCATAACATGCCTAGTATATTCACTTGTGCTTCATAAAGTAGTTAGATTCCTCACTTGTACTGATCTGTGGGTTCGTACAAATCTGGAACCAACTTCTTATCTATGAGTGAATGTATTCGCACGATGAGGTCAATGTCTTCTAAACTGATTAATCTTCAAAACCTTCTGAGAATGCATATGATCTCTTCCCCTTCCCTCGCACCTTAATGCTGTCACAGGTACATGTCCGTGGGAGAATCCTTCGGTTCTCATAGTCTGCATTCATTTGCAGAATTCCTACAGCATCACATAAACTCGCCTGAAGCCAGTTCCTGTTGGTCCAGCAAAAGAAAGCCCTTGAAGCCTTTGAAAGTCTTGAAGCCTTTCAAGTTAAAGTTTATGGCTTCAGAAGCAGCAGCAAGGAAGGGGGGCAGACAGAGACGTGAAGGGACTTCCAAAGATCTGCCTGAAGACCTGGCAGAAATGTATAAAACAGATCCTGAAGAGAGTTATGGGCAGCGCAAGACCCGAATCCAATGGATTCGACGCTATTGGGCAGAACAATGGTTCAAATACCGCTTCGTCACCCAAGAGTATGCTGAGAAATGTGCCATCAAGAAACCATGGGGGGACATCCTTTACAAGAATCTTGTACCCAAGACCAGAGATGAAGCCATTGCTCAAGGCTTCTACCCATGCATGGTCTGAGGACCACAACCTGATGATGCGCATCCGTCGTCACTCCTCTGGTGTCGTGACGACAATCTGTTCAAGCGCAATTTCCAGTTTGCCCAACAATCCGTGAAGCTGAATAAGAAGAAATTTGGGTTAGACTTCAACCCTGGTCCCTCCGCACCAAGGGCAGATGGCACACGCTACGCAGAACCCAATGTCATCGGTCCGTTTGCCAATCTTGAGGGCCTCATCACCCACATCTTAGTCCAAGGGACTGCCGTGAATGACCCTCCAGCTGACTCTGAGTCTGATGAAGCTCCTGCTGTACCGAAGCCAAAGCAGACGAAGAAGCTAAAAGCTTCAAAGCCGGCCCCTGCCTCAAAAATATCAAGGGCGAAGCCATTGGCAACTGCACCTCCTGAAGACAGTGTGCAGTCTGAAGACGTATCCCGCGTCTCCAAGCCCCAGAAGGACAAGGTTCCTCAGCCACACACCGGCAAAGAGCTCACAGCTGCTGCCATTCTGCGCAATGAAGCCATTGATCTATCAAGTGATGAAGATCTTGGAGATGACGTTCTAGAGCAGCTCATCAAGAGCAAAGAAGAAGCTAAAATCTTCAACAATTTGCCTCTCTTTGATGTCGCCATCATCCATAACTTCATCGACGAATGGTTTGCCACACCGAACATAAGTTTCGAAGATCTGCAGCTGCCCGTTGGCCTCAGCGTCGCATTCCAAGGCGCTATTGCTTCAGAACTTGCTATTGCCCAGCGCATAGTTGAACTGAAGCAGAAAATTGATCATGAAAAGGCTCAGTTCAAGAAGCATATGGCCAGGCTCAGCGTGCAAGAAGTGAAGAGCTTCAAGACCATGTTGCATGAGCTCAAGGAAAATTTTCTGAAAAAGCGTGCAGAAGCTCAGGGCTCACGTGAGCGGATGAAGTCTTTGGCTGAACGATGTGTGCAGGCATACAATGAGGCCGAGAAGCGCAAGGCACTTGGGCATCCTGGCATCGACCCCAAGATGGCCGCAAAGAAGAAGAAGAAGCCTGCTATGGCTGAACCAGAGGCACCTAGGCAAGAAGCAGTTCACATTGTCTTCCCAACTGCAACAACTGGCTCGAAGCCAAAGAGCCAGTCAACAGCTTCTGAGCTCAAGAAGACAAGAACTGCTGAGGCTGAAGCCAGGAAAAGGAAAAGCTCTGAAGCCTCTCCTACTGCCCCCAACAAAAAGAAGCGCAAGATCAAGAAATCTCGGGCTGCTCACACAAAGCCCTTGATAGTTGAACCTATCTCAATGGTTCACCCCAACGCCGAAAGACAACTGACAGTTCATGAGCCTGCTCCCACAGAGGCTCCTAAAGCTGAAGATATTCCAGCAGCCGACCCCATCGCTGCTGAAGACATTGGTCACCAGGACAATGTACAAGATGATGCAGCCCTTCCTCAGTGCGAACAAAGCGAGCTCATCAGCATTGGTCGTCCTCTGACGCCAATTGCACAAGATGCGTCATGGGCGGATCGCCCTCAAGAGGAAGAAGACAATAAGGCCCAGCCCACTCCAACCCCACAGGCGTCGTCTGCATTCCGCAGGCTTCGCAGAGGTCCAAGGCCTCAAGTCTCTACTGAAGACATTCCGGCTGCATCAGCCGAAGAAGAAGCAACACAAGAGCTCCACCAAGAAGCAGTTCTCCAGGAGAACATGCTTATGACTGACCCTCCAGCTAGTCAAGCGGAGGCGGCAAATGTTGAGGCTGCCACAACCAACACTGAAGCCAATGTGGAGCCCTCCCCACCAAAAGCTTCAGCAGACAGCGAAGCTACTGATCAAGACACTTCTGTTCCTGAGTCTGCTGCAGGTCCTCAATTTGATTACCATATTGAGCACAGGCCTCATGTCCAGAAGCCAGTCCCAAGGCTGCCAAGGTTCCCAGGTCCTGCATCAGCACATGGCTCCTTTGATATCAATAGCATCAAGGCAGATAACGCATTCTTCAACAGCTCCAAGAACCCCTATTCAAGGGAAAGGATTGTATCAGATAGGTTCTGGAGCCATCCTCAGCGCAGCTACTATTTATGCATCCTATACAACCAAGGTCGCATCTTCCCGCACAAGCGCCTTGATGTTGAAGCCATTGCTGGTCTGCCCTGTCCAGAGGAAGCTTTGGATTGCTTTAAGCAAGTGGGCCTGCTGCAGTTTGTCACTGATGAAGAGCACTGGAATGAAGAGCTTCTGCTTCAGTTCTATGCCACCCTCCACACAGAGATCCGAAGACTTGGGTCCTGGAGTGGATGACCGGCAATGTCCATCATGAAGCCAATGCATTTGATATCATTGAGCTCATCGGCCTGCCCACTCCTGGCGAATTCTTCGAGGAAGGCTGTCAACTCCATGCTAAAGCTATTGAGAGCATATTCCAGAGGTCTGAACCAAATATGAGTCAGATGCTCTCAATGATGAAGCCATTGCCTCATGATGCACCCTATCCAACTGAGTTCTTCGTTGAAGACCTTGAGTACCTGCCCAAGACCATATATCGCATCATCCGGCGGACTCTCTGGCCCATTAAGGGACACTCACCACATGCTAAGATTGAGGGTGCAATGAAGACTCTCATATTCTACATCCTTCATGGCAAATGCTTCAACGCACAGGATTTCTTCATACGCCAACTTGCAGCGTCAGGCTCAAATTTATTTGGTTTGAAGTTCTATGCTCCTTGGGTGATGAGGCTCATCAAACTGCACTCTGCGATCTCGTATCAGCCCTCAGCCCGAAACCATCGGATCTTCTTGCCAGATGTGGATACCTCCACTGAAGCTATATATCCTGAGCCTGCCAAGCAACCGTTGAGTCTTCAGAATGCAGAACACCAAAGCTTCACTCAGAACGATGAAGGTGTTGAAGCCATCTCCAGGGTGCATCCTTTGGCTGGCACTACACATGCGCCACACCCTGCTTCAACTGAGGCCACTGATAGTGCAACTGCTTCAAGACCCAAGAAGCGCGCTCGTGTTCTCACCGACCGAGAGCTTCTTGTGGCCCTTCACCAAAAGCAAGATAGGCATCACGACTGGCTAAAGCGTCAGATGAAAAGCCTCTTGGTGGATGTCAATCGCCTTCGAAACCTTGCCACCAAGAACGCTTTCGTTACACATGAAACCTGCCGTCGTACATGGAAAGGGCTCTCAATGATGTGTACTGAAGCTGAACTTGAAGAGGATGGCTTCACTGAGCGCTTCAAGTTTGACACCACACCACCTAGAAGGGCTGTGATGCGAAACACACCATCACTTGAAGACTCTGAGTTTTCTTCATCTGCTGCCACAGTCACTGCCAGAATAATTGATGAAGAGGACGATGCTACATCACCGCCACCAGCTTCAGCACCTCCAAGCTCTTCTGCACCGCCAAACAACTCCAACGACCCTGCTGCTCCTGGAAATGAGTAGACACTCTATGTCTTCAAACCTTTTTGGTCCTTGCTGACAAAAGGGGGAGAAGCATATGGGTTGATAGTCTTCAAGCGGGTCCATATGGGCGGGTGCTTTATGTTTTGCTATATTTTGCTTCGTGTTTACAACTCTCGTTTTTGCTTCATTTGGTTCTTTGAGTTGTAACACTAAAACTCGATGGTCGTCTGCTACTCGTTTGCCACCCTGTATGCGAAGATAAATTCCGCATGTGCGACGATAAATTCCGCACTTATCTCATTCTGCAGACGTCCATTTTCCATTATGCATGTCATTATCTTCATATACTTTCACATGCATAGTGGATTGTCATCATAAGCTGAAGTGGATCTCCACAAGTACAACCTGCCATGTGCATTTGCATTCCAAAGCAAATTACTTATATGCACATCTTCAGGGGGAGCCCTTGCAACTTATGAAGACAATTCCTTATCCTTTACAATTTCACAGATATTCCCCGTTGAAAACTTCAACTAGTTTGTCATCAATCACCAAAAAGGGGGAGATTGTAAGTGCATCTAGTGCCACCCCTAGTTGGTTTTGGAGTATTGACGACAAACCTAGTTGAGGGACTAATGTGTTTGTGAGAATTGCAGGATAACACAGGTAGAAGTCCCTCATTGATTCGGTTTTACTACCAGAGATGACCCCTAAAAATGTATGAAGACATTGAAGTCAAAGGTGGTATATGAAGATATTCACATTGAAGACTATGACAAAAGAAGACACGTTATGAAGCCTATGGAGCTCGAAGACTTAGATCTTTCGTAGTTCTTTTTCTTTTGTGTTGAGTCATAGGAACCACCGTACTGTTAAGTGGGGTCTAGGAGAACTAGTCAGAATGACTGAAGTGATGCCTAAATCAAAAACCTATGTCTTCGAGTGAAGACAATGAGAGCGAATCTTGTCCAGAGCCGGACAAGTCAGCTTTGCTTGTAGCCCAAGTAAAGTTGCCATGAGAGTTTGAAATCTGACCGTTGAGACACATGTCAGTTCCTTAGTGACCCAGGGTCATTTCGGACAAATCAGGTCGGGTTGCCAAGTGGCTATAAATAGCCCACCCCCTACAACCATAAACGGTTGGCTGCTCAGATTTCAGTGCACGGCTTTTTTCGTTTGGGAGCAACCCACCTCGAAGCCTTTGAGAGAAAATTCCTAGCGAGGAGAAAAGCCCTAACCACCCAGAGCCAGAGATCATTGGGCATCACTTAAATCTTCTTGTCTGTGTGATCTAAAGACTTATTACACTTGAGGACTGTGAATCCTCCAGACGGTTAGGCGTCGTGTTCAGAGCATCCAAGAGACATTGTGGATTGCCAGTGAACGAAGTCTGTGAAGGTTTGGGAGTCTACCTTGAAGACTTACCAGAGTGATTGGGCGAGGACTATGTGACCTTAGCTCAAGGAGAATATGGTGAGGACTTGGTGTCCTGAGCTGCGTGTTCAGGACTGGGTGTCCGGGACTGTGTGTCCTAAGGTTTAAATACCTAGCCGCTCCAACCAGACGTACAGTTGTCACATCAACTGGAACTGGTCCAACACATCATTGTCTTCAACGATTCACTGGTTTCATCTTCACTTCCTTTTATTTACTGATCACTCATTGTGAAGCCATTGCATGCTTGCTCTATCTTTTGTCTTCACAACGTGAATGTATGATCTGTTTGGCTTCATAACTTCTTCCTACCTGATCCTTATTACACTGCAGCTGTTTGTCATTGTGCTTTCACTCTATTGAATACTTGACCATGGCTGGCCTAGTGTAATCTAACTTCCGCTGCATAGTAATAGGCATAATCTTTGCTGTTTGTCTTCATAACTCCCACGTTTTGAAGACTTTCATAAAAATCGCCTATTCACCCCCCTCTCTCAATATAACGCATTTTCAGCAGAGGTATCCACATCAGGCAAGAAGATCCGATGGTTGCGGGCTGAGGGCTGATATGAGATCGCAGAGTGAAGTTTGATCAGCCTCATTACCCAAGGAGCATAGAACTTTAAACCAAACAGATCTGAGCCTGATGCAGCTAGTTGGCGTATGAAGAAATCCTGTGCGTTGAAGCATTTGCCATGAAGGATACAGAATATCAGAGTCTTCATTGCACCCTCGATCTTGGCATTTGGAGAGTGTCCTTTAATGGGCCAGAGAGTCCGCCGGATGATGTGATAGATGGTCCTGGGCAGGTACTCAAGGTCTTCAACGAAGAACTCTGTGGGATAAGGAGCATCGTGGGGCAATGGCTTCATCATGGAGAGCATCTGACTCATATTCGGTTCAGGCCTCTGAAATATGCTCTCAATAGCTTCAGTGTGTAGCCGACAGCCTTGCTCGAAGAATTCGCCTGGAGTGGGCAGGCCAGTGAGCTCAATGATATCAAATGCATTGGCTTCGTGATGAACGTTGCCGGTCATCCACTCCAGGACCCAAGTCTTCGGATCTCTGTTGTATCCTTTGATGTGCAGTGTGGCATAGAATTGTAGCAGGAGCTCTTCGTTCCAATGCTCTTCATCAGTGACAAACTGTAGCAGACCCACTTGTTTGAAGCAATCCAACGCTTCCTCTAGACAGGGCAGACCAGCAATAGCTTCAACATCAAGGCGCTTGTGCGGGAAAATGCGACCTTGGTTGTACAGTATGCAAGAGTAGTAGCTGCGCTGAGGATAGCTCCAGAACCTATCTGATGAAATCCTTTCCCTTGAATAGGGGTTCTTGGAGCTATTGAAGAAAGTATTATCTGCCCTGAAGCCATTGATGTTGAAGGAGCCAGGTGCTGATGCAGGACCTGGAAACCTTGGCAGTCTGGGGATTGGCTTCTGGACCTGAGGCCTGTGCTCAACATGATAGTTGAATTGGGGACCTGCAGCAGACTCAGGAACAGAAGTTGTGGGTTCAGTGGCTTCGCTGTCTTCTGAAGCTTTTGCTGGGGAGGGCTCCACATTAGCTTCATTGTTGGTTGTGGCAGCCTCAAGATTTTCCTCTGCTTGACTAGCTGGAGGGTCGGTCACAAGCACGTTCTCCTGGAGAACTGCTTCTTGGTGGAGCAGAGGAGTGGGCTCTTGTGGTGCTTCTTCTGCGGCTGATGCAGCCGGAATGTCTTCAGCATAGACTTGAGGCCTTGGACCTTTGCGAAGCCTGCGGAACGCAGACGACGCCTGTGGGTTGGAGTGGGCTGGGCCTCATAGTCTTCTTCCTCTTGAGGGCGATCCGCCCATGAAGCATCCTGTGCAATTGGCGTCAGTGGACGACCAATGCTGATGAGTTCGCTGTGTTCTAACTGAGGAAGGGCTGCATATCTTCTACATTGTCACGATGACCAATGTCTTCAGCAGCGATGGGATCAGCTGTTGGAATGTCTTCAGCTTCAGGAGCCTCTATGGTAGCAGGCTCATGAACCGTCAGTTGACGTTCTGCGTCAGGGTGAACCATAGAAATAGGTTCAACTATCAAGGGCTCTGTGGGAGCAGCCCGAGATTTCTTGGTCTTTCTCTTTTTCTTGCTGGGGGCAGTAGGAGAGGCTTCAGAGCTTTTCTCTCTTCCTGGATTCAGCCTCAACAGTTCTTGTCTTCTTGAGCTCTGAAGCTGTTGACCAGCTCTTTGGCTTCGAGCCAGTCGTTGCAGTTGGGAAGACAAGCGAAACTGCTTCCTGCCTTGGTGCCTCTGGTTCAGCTGGAACAGTCTTCTTCTTTTTCTTTGCGGCCATCTTGGGGTCGATGCCAGGACGCCCAAGTGCCTTGCGCTTCTTAGCCTCATTGTAGGCTTGCACACATCTGTCAGCCAGAGACTTCATCCGCTCATGTGAACCCTGAGCTTCTGCACGCTTCTTCAGAAAGTTTTCCTTTAGCTCATGCAACATGATCTTGAAGCTCTTCACTTCTTGCACGCTGAGCTTGGCCATATTCTTCTTGAACTGAGCCTTTTCATGATCAATTTTCTGCTTCAGTTCAACAATGCGCTGGGAAATGGAAAGTTCTGAAGCAATAGCACCTTGGAAGGTGACGCTTAGGCCAACGGGCAGCTGTAGATCTTCAAAGCTGATGATTGGTGTGGCAAACCACTCATCAATGAAGTTGTGGATGATGGCGACATCAAAGAGAGGCAGATTGTTGAAGATTTCTGCTTCTTCTTTGCTCTTGATGAGTTGCTCAAGAGCGTCATCTCCAAGATCTTCATCACTTGACAGATCAATGGCTTCACTGCGCAGGATGGCAGCAGCTGTGAGCTCTTTGCTAGTGTGAGACTGAGGCATCTTGTCCTTCTGGTGCCTTGAGACGCGTGATAAGTCTTCAGACTGCACACTGTCTTCAGGAGGTGCAGTCGCCAATGGCTTCGCCTTTGAGATTTTTGGTGAAGGGGCTGGCTTTGAAGCTTTTGGCTTTTTCAACTGCTTAGGCTTCGGCACTGCAGGCACTGCTGGTGCTTCATCAGACTCAGTGTCAGCTGCAGGCTCATTCACTGCAGTCCCTTGAACCAAGATGTAGGTGATGAGGCCTTCAAGGTTGGCATACGGACCGATGACATTGGGTTCTGCTTCTCGTGTGCCATCTGCCCTTGGTGCTGAGGGACCAGGGTTGAAGTCTAACCCAAATTTCTTCTTGTTCTGCTTCGCTGAGTTTTGGGCAAACTGGAAGTTGCGCTTGAACAGATTGTCGTCACGACACCAGAGTAGTGACGACGGATGTGCATCATCAGGCTGTGGCCCACGAACCATGCATGGATAGAAGCTTTGGGCAATAGCTTCATCTCTGGACCTGGGTACAAGGTTCTTGTATAAGATGTCTCCCCACGGTCTTTTGATGGCACTTTTCTCAGCATACTCTTGGGTTGTGAAGCGGTATTTGAACCATTGTTCTGCCCAATAGCGTCGAATCCATTGGATTCGGGTCTTGCGCTGACCATAATCTCTTCAGGATCTGTTTTATACATTTCTGCCAGTTCATTAGGCAGATCTTTTGATGTTCCTCCACGTCGCTGTCTGCCCCCTTCCTTGCTGCTGTTTCTGAAGCCATAAACCCTAACTTGGAAGGCTTCAAGACGTTCAAAGGCTTCAAAGGCTTTCTTTTGCTGGACCAACAGGAACTGGCTTCAGGAGAATTTATGTGATGCTGTAGGAATTCTGCAAATGCATGCAGACTATGAGAACCAAAGGATTCTCCCACGGACATGTACCTGTGACAGCATTAAGGTGCGAGGGAAGGGGAAGAGGTCATATGCATTCTCAGAAGATTTTGAAGATAAATCAGTTTAGAAGACATTGACCTCATCGTGCGAAGACATTCACTCATAGATAAGAAGTTGGTTCCAGATTTGTACGAATCCACAGATCAGTACAAGTGAGGAATCTAACTACTTTTTGAAGCACAAGTGAATATTCTAGGCATGTTATGAGATGCAGTTTGAGAGAGATTTAGTTTGTGTGAGCAGAAACTGCTTGTGGTAGAAAGTAACAGATCAAAAGGATCAATGGTGCTGTAAAAAGGCAGTTTTATTTACCACACTGAGAACTGCTAGACGGAGCGAGAGATGAGGCCGAGCAGTTCACTCGTCCGTGCCCTAACTTGGCGACGGAGGAGACCTACGGCGACGGCGGAGAGGACGATGTCCGCGGTCGGCGTGAAGACGGCGTCGGAGAGGTTGCGGCAGCGAAGCGCTTCGCCGGCGTCGTCGAGAGCTAGCGGTGGCGCTAGGGTTCGTGCGAGGGTGGAAGAAGAGATAGTTACCGCTGTGAGTGTGTATTTATAGGCACAAGGGCGGCACTGTGCTATTACACAGGTGCCCCTGGCGATTCGCATCTGAGGAACGCGTGGCCAGTTTGCGGAAGTTTGGGGTTTGTTCCACGTCCCACGCACGCCTGGATTGTCGGGTGGTCGTTCCTGCTTCTCCGGATTTTATGTGGAGGAATGAGCATTGAAAACGGACTTTATGGTTGTCTCTATATCTTCTGCTGACAAGGACGCAGTGAAGACATTCGACAGTTTCAATAGAATGCATATGACTTGGAGAGATAGAGTTTGAGATAGAAAGCATAGAGAAGTTGGGGTCCGATCACATTCACTTAGTTCAAAAGATTCAACACGAAGATATAGCTATAAGTGAATGCTGTAGAGGACAGAACACTAGCATATATATATATATATATTAATCAACATAGTGAAGATAATCATGAAAATATGTTGAGTTCGAAGCCAAACCAAATGTGAAGACATTGCAAGGTAACGCCATGAGTGAAACACTTCAAAATAGAACGTTTGGTGGTGGCGTTACCCACCGTATAGGAAGTATTAGACCCAGACACGGCGCACAATTATCGTGGCGCTCCGAAGTCAAATTCCACATTAATGTATTCACACTTAGAATGTATGTCTTCATTGATTGAAGATATACTTTACTTTGTGTGTTGCACATCTAAGTCATCAATATGCATAAGTGTTAGGATGTGTGCCTGATCACAGGACATTTGAGGATTCCAAGATATTTAGCTCACACCGTAACTTGCAAAACCTCTTTCTCATCCAAGGGCTTGGTGAAGATATCTGCCAATTGCTCTTCAGTGTTGACGTGTATGATATCAATGTCTTCCTTCACAACATGATCTCTGAGAAAGTGATGACGAATTTCAATGTGCTTTGTCTTCGAGTGCTGAACTGGGTTGTTGGCAATCTTGATGGCGCTTTCGTTGTCGCAGTAAAGTGGCACTTGCTTCAGATGAATGCCATAGTCCTTGAGTGTTTGCTTCATCCACAGAAGCTGAGCGCAGCAAGATCCAGCAGCAATGTATTCAGATTCAGCAGTGGAGAGAGATACACAGTTCTGCTTCTTTGAAGACCAACATACAAGTGATCGTCCCAGAAAGTGACATGTGCCTGATGTAGACTTGCGATCAACTTTGTCACCAGCATAATCAGCATCCGAGAATCCAACCAGAATCAAACTCTGAGCCCTTTGGATACCATAATCCTAGAGTTGGGGTGTGAGCCAAATATCGAAGAATTCGCTTCACAGCTAAGTGATGCGACTCCTTTGGTGCCGCTTGAAATCGAGCACACATGCAAACACTAAGCATAATATCTGGCCTAGATGCACATAGATAAAGTAAAGAACCAATCATGGAGCGGTATACCTTTTGATCGAACTCTTTACCATTGTCGTCAGGACCTAGATGATGTTTGGCTGGCATTGGTGTTGTGAAGCCTTTGCAGTCTTGCATACCGAACTTCTTCAGGCAATCTTTGAGATACTTCTCTTGAGATATGAAGATGCCATTGCGTTGTTGTCGTATTTGAAGACCAAGGAAGAACTTCATCTCCCCCATCATGGACATCTATATTGCTCTTGCATCATATATCCAAACTCTTCACTGTACTTCTGATTGGTGCAGCCGAAGATAATGTCATCCACATATATTTGGCACACAAACAGTTCACCATCATATGTCTTCGTGAAAAGAGTGGGATCCAGGGAACCAGGTATGAAGCCTTTGCTCTTCAGGAAGTATTTGAGTGTGTCATACCAGGCCCTAGGGGCTTGTTTGAGGCCATACAGTGCCTTGTTGAGCTTGTATACCATGTCAGGATGTTTTGGATTTTCAAAGCCAGGCGGTTGTGCAACATACACTTCTTCTTCAATCTTGCCATTGAGAAAGGCACTCTTCACATCCATTTGATATAGAAGTATGTTATGATGATTTGCATAGGCCAGCAGTATGCGTATGGCTTCAAGCCTAGCCACAGGAGCAAATGTTTCATCGAAGTCAATGCCTTCCACTTGAGTATATCCTTGAGCAACGAGACGAGCTTTGTTTCTGACAACTTGACCATGCTCATCTTGCTTGTTGCGATATATCCATTTGGTGCCTATTATGTTGTGCTTCCGTGGATCAGGACGCTTAACCAGTTCCCATACATTATTCAGCTCAAACTGTTGAAGCTCTTCTTGCATCGCTTGAATCCATTCAGGTTCCATGAAGGCTTCTTCAACTTTCTTGGGTTCTGATATTGAGACGAATGCGAAGTGCCCACAGAAATTTGCTAGCAGAGTTGCCCTTGAACGAGTGAGTGGACCAGGTGCATTGATGCTATCAATTATTCTTTCAATCTGCACTTCATTGGCAACGCGAGGATGTACAGGGCGAAGACTTTGCTCTTGCTGTTCACTGTTGTTGTTGGGAGGAATGTCTTCAGGCTGAGCATTGTCTTCATCTTGATCAGGTGCTGAAATGATAAGTTCTTCTTTAGGATGAGCTTCAGAAGGTATAATCTCTCCAGTTCCCATAAGCTTTATTGATTCACTAGCTGGAACTTCATCTAGCACATTTGGCAGTTCCTCTCTTTGTGAACCATTAGTCTCATCGAACCGCACATCCACTGTTTCAACCACTTTGTAGTGAAAGAGATTGAAGACTCTTTAGGAGTGCGAATCCTTTCCATATCCAAGCATAAAACCCCTCATGTGCTTTTGGTGCAAACTTTGAGGTGTGGTGTGGGTCCTTGATCCAGCACCTTGCGCCAAATACTCTGAAGTAACTGACATTTGGCTTCTTGCCAGTTAGGAGTTCATAAGATGTCTTGTTCAGAAGCTTGTGAAGATAAACACGATTGATTGTATGGCATGCAGTGTCAATGGCTTCAGTCCAGAATTTTCTTGGAGTCTTGTATTCATCTAGCATTGTTCTGGCCATCTCAATGAGTGTTCTGTTCTTGCGTTCGACGACGCCATTCTGCTGTGGCGTGTACGGAGCTGAGAATTCATGTGTGATGCCCAAGGTATCAAGATATGTATCAAGGCCAGTGTTCTTGAATTCAGTGCCATTGTCACTTCTGATGTGCTTTATCTTGGCACCAAAATTGTTCATAGCTCGATTGGCGAAGAGTCTGAAGACATCCTGCACTTCAGTCTTGTAAAGGATTATGTGCACCCAAGTATATCTAGAGTAATCATCAACAATGACAAAGCCATAGAGGCAAGCAGTAGTAGTAAAAGTTGAGTAGTGAGTGGGACCGAAAAGATCCATGTGGAGCAGTTCGAAGGGTTGAGTAGTAGTCATGATTGTCTTCGAAGGATGTTTTGCCCTTGTCATCTTCCCTGCTTCACAGGCACCGCATAAGTGATCTTTCTTGAACTTGACGCCCTCGATGCCTATGACATGCTTCTTCTTCGCAAGAGTGTGGAGGTTCCTCATGCCAGCATGCCCAAGCCTCCGATGCCAGCCAGCATTCTGAAGCTTTTGCAAGAAGACATACTGCAAGTTGTGGCCTTGCTGAGAAATCTACCACGTACAGATCATCTTTTCGATACCCTTCAAACACTAGAGACTTGTCAGATTCCATTAGTACTAGGCAACGATATTTTCCAAACATTACGATCATGTTCAAATCGCAAAGCATTGAGACAGACATTAAGTTGAAGCCAAGGGATTCAACAAGCATGACTTTATCCATGTGTTGATCCTTTGAGATTGCAACTCTACCTAGACCCAATACCTTACTTTTACCAGTGTCAGCAAATGTGATGTGGCTCTTGTCGGATGGACGTAAGGTTGAGTCCATAAGAAGGCTTCTTTTGCCAGTCATGTGATTTGTACACCCACTGTCAATAATCCATTCTGAAGACTTTGAAGACGCTGGTGTCGTACCCTACAGTGCAGTTAGGGGGATAGGCTTCACGAAGAGAATTGTGAAGCAAAAAAATTTGACAAACCAGTGGGTTATGAAAACTTAGATCCAGATTAGGACTAATAGGGAGAGTAGCATGCGATCCAGGAACGAAGTACATAATGATGCCATTTGTGCATTTTATCTTACGCCCTACAAGATTTTTAAGGTCCCCAGCAATAGCGTCAGAAGATTTTGTTTTTCTGCTGGAGACCTTTCCCTGCAAAAGAGAGTTAAGCTTTCTTAACCACCCACATCTTCAAGGGTGGCTTAGAAGCAATAAGTCTAAGTGCAGCATCTGAGAATTTTGGCTTTGAAGCCCTAGCAAACAGTCTTGCAGGTGGACAATAATACTCATAGGAATAAGCAGAATAATTTTTGGTCATATGAACATGACGGTTCGATGAACCGCTCTCATATTCATATGCCTGAGTATGGTTTCCCTGCAAAACATTTGCGTTAGTGTGACTCAGGTGAGTCCTCTGTTTGTATGAAGCCTTTGGATCGTATGAAGCCTTTGGTCTGAGGTTTGTCTTCTTCAAGTGAGGTGTCATGAAGACATTCACAGGAAGATTTTCCAGACACTTTTTTGGAACCCGGATCTTCTTCATAGGAGGTCCATTCCTGCAGTTAGTACCAATGTACCTGGCAAACACTTCACCATTCTGATTCTTAAACAGTTTATAGTTTGCATCAAAGGATTCATCAATGATAATGGGGTTAGCACAAGTGAAGCCAGATAAATTGGATGGATCTGCTGAAAGTTCGTTTGCAGCAACCCATGTGGTTTTGGGGTACTGCTCAGGTTTCCAGTAAGAGCCATCTGCATTTATTTTCCTTACGAACCCAACACCCTCTTTCCTAGGGTTTCGGTTCAGAATCTGCTTCTTGAGGACATCACATAATGTCTGATGTCCTTTAAGACTTTTGTACATCCCTGTTTCAAGCAATGTCTTCAACCTAGCATTCTCATCAGCAATAGCAGTGGTATCCTCAGCAGAGGGGTTAGTTACCACATCAACAGTTGAAGATATTGCAACAGCAGTAGCAGTGGAACATTCAGCAACAGAAGTAGCATTATCACGCTCAATGCATTTAAGACATGGTGGTTCAAATCCTTCCTGAGCGAAACTGATCTGTTCGGCGCGAAGTGACTCGTTTTCCTTTTGAAGATCTTCATGAGCCGCTCTCAATTTCTCAAGTTCTTGCTTCCTTTGAAGATAATCATAGGAAAGCTTTTCATGAGTTGTTGAGAGAGTATCAAGACGATCTTCAAGTTCCTGATACTTAATGTGAAGATTTTTTATGTCTTCAATTAAGGATTCAGATCGAGTCATTTCAGCACCCAACAGATCATCGCTTCTGTCTAACAGTTTTTGAATATGTTCCATAGCTTTCTGTTGTTCAGTTGCAATTTTAGCAAGTGTTTTGTAGCTGGGTTTTGAATCACCGTCAGAGTCATCGTCACTAGATGTTTGATAGCAAGTAGTGCGTGTGTTTACCTTGGCACCGCGTGCCATGAAGCAGTAGGTAGGAGTGGAGTCGTTCTTGTCATTTGCATCGGTGTCGGTGATGAAGCCATTGTCTTCAATGTTGAAGATGGACTTGGCGACATATGCTGTAGCTAGACTCGCAATGCCAGAATCAGACTCCTCCTCAGACTCCACCTCTGCCTCCTCAGAAGCAGACTCCTCCTCTGAATCCATTTCCTTGCCAACAAACGCACGTGCCTTGCCAGATGAGCTCTTCTTGTGTGATGAAGACTTTGAGGAAGACTTGGAAGAAGACTTTGAGTATTTCTTCTTCTTTTTGTTGTCAGAATCATATTCCTTGCTCGTCTTCTTCCTTCTGTTCTCATTGTCCCACTGTGGACACTCAGAGATGAAGTGTCCAGTTTTCTTGCACTTGTGACATGTTTTCTTCTTGTAGTCATGAGCAGAAGCTTCATCATTCCTTGAGCTTGATCGTGAAGACTTTCTGAAGCCTTTCTTCTTGGTGAAATTTTGGAACTTCTTCACTAGCATTGCAAGTTCCCTTCCAATGTCTTCAGGATCATCAGAACTGCTGTCAGATTCTTCTTCAGATGAGGAAACAGCTTTTGCCTTCAAGGCACGAGTTCGCCCATAGTTTGGACCGTAGATATCTCTTTTCTCAGAAAGCTGAAACTCATGTGTGTTGAGCCTCTCAAGTATGTCAGATGGATCGAGTGTCTTGAAATCAGGACGTTCTTGAATCATCAGGGCTAGGATGTCAAACGAACTATCAAGTGATCTCAGCAGCGTCTTGACGATTTCATGTTTGGTGATCTCAGTGGCGCCGAGGGCTTGAAGCTCATTTGTGATGTCAGTGAGTCGGTCAAATGTGTGCTGGACATTCTCATTGTCATTTCGCTTGAAGCGGTTGAAGAGGTTGCGAAGAACACTGATTCTTTGATCTCTCTGGGTTGATACGCCTTCATTGACCTTGGAGAGCCAGTCCCAGACCAGCTTGGATGTCTTCAAGGCACTCACACGGCCATACTGTCCTTTTGTCAGATGACCACAGATGATATTTTTGGCAGTAGAGTCCAGTTGAGTGAACTTCTTGACATCAGCAGCAGTGACACCTTCTCCAGCCTTGGGAACACCATTCTCGACGACATACCATAGGTTGACCTCAATGGCTTCAAGATGCATGCGCATCTTATTCTTCCAGTAGGGATATTCAGTTCCATCAAAGACGGGGCACGCAACGGAGACTTTGATTATCCCTGCAGTCGACATAGCTAAAACTCCAGGTGGTTAAACCAAATCACACAGAACAAGGGAGCACCTTGCTCTGATACCAATTGAAAGTGCATTATATCGACTAGAGGGGGGTGAATAGGCGATTTTTATGAAAGTCTTCAAAACGTGGGAGTTATGAAGACAAACAGCAAAGATTATGCCTATTACTATGCAGCAGAAGTTAGATTACACTAGGCCAGCCATGATCAAGTATTCAATAGAGTGAAAGCACAATGACAAACAGCTGCAGTGTAATAAGGATCAGGTAGGAAGAAGTTATGAAGCCAAACAGATCATACATTCACGTTGTGAAGACAAAAGATAGAGCAAGCATGCAATGGCTTCACAATGAGTAACAGTAAGAAAAAGGAAGTGAAGATGAAACCAGTGACTCGTTGAAGACAATGATATGTTGGACCAGTTCCAGTTCCTGTGACAACTGTACGTCTGGTTGGAGCGGCTAGGTATTTAAACCTTAGGACACACAGTCCCGGACACCCAGTCCTGAACACGCAATTCAGGACACCAAGTCCTCACCGTATTCTCCTTGAGCTAAGGTCACTTAGTCCTCGCCCAATCACTCTGGTAAGTCTTCAAGGTAGACTCCCAAACCTTCACAGACTTCGTTCACTGGCAATCCACAATGTCTCTTGGATGCTCTGAACGCGATGCCTAACCGTCTGGAGGATTCACAGTCCTCAAGTGTAATAAGTCTTCAGATCACACAGACAAGAAGACTTAAGTGATGCCCAATGTTCTCTGGCTCTGGGTGGTTAGGGATTTTCTCCTCGCTAGGAATTTTCTCTCAAAGGCTTCGAGGTGGGTTGCTCTCAAACGACAAAAGCCGTGCACTGAAATCTGAGCAGCCACCTGTTTATGGTTGTAGGGGGTGGGCTATTTATAGCCACTTGGCAACCCGACCTGATTTGTCCGAAATGACCCTGGGTCACTAAGGAATTGACACGTGTCTCAACGGTCAGATTTCAAACTCTCATGGCAACTTTACTTGGGCTACAAGCAAAGCTGACTTGTCCGGCTCTGGACAAGATTCGCTCTCATTGTCTTCACTCGAAGACATAGGTTTTTGATTTAGGCATCACTTCAGTCATTCTGACTAGTTCTCCTGTACCCCACTTAACAGTACGGTGGTTCCTATGACTCAACACAAAAGAACAAGAACTACGAAAGATCTAAGTCTTCGAGCTCCATAGGCTTCATAACGTGTCTTCTTTTGTCATAGTCTTCAATGTGAATATCTTCATATACCACCTTTGTCTTCAATGTCTTCATACATTTTTAGGGGTCATCTCTGGTAGTAAAATCGAATCAATGAGGGACTTCTACCTATGTTATCCTGCAATTCTCACAAACACATTAGTCCCTCAATTAGGTTTGTCGTCAATACTCCAAAACCAACTAGGGGTGGCACTAGATGCACTTACAGGATACCTCTGCTGAAGCCATCTATCCTGAACCTGCCAAGCAACCTCTGAGTCTTCAGAATGCAGAACACCAGAGCTTCACTCAAAACGTTGAAGGTGTTGAAGCCATCTCCAGGGTGTATCCTTTGGCTGGCACTACACGTGCACCACACCCTGCGTCAACTGAAGCCACTGATAGTGCCACTGCTTCAAGACCCAAGAAGCGCACTCGTGTTCTCAATGATCGAGAGCTTCTTGTGGCCCTTCATCAAAAGCAGGATAGGCATCATGACTGGTTGAAGAGACAGATGAAAAGCCTCTTGGTGGATGTAAATCACATCCGAAATCTTGCCACCAAGAACGCTTTCGTTGCCCATGAAACCTGTCGTCGCACATGGAAAGGGCTAACGATGATGCTTTCTGAAGCTGATCTTCAAGAGGATGGCTTCACTGAGAGATTCAAATTTGACTCCACACCTCCTCGAAGAGCTGTGCTGCTGGGGACTCCATCTCTTGAAGACTCTGAGTTTTCTTCCTCTGCTGTCACAGTCACTGCCAGAATCATTGAGGAAGAAGATGATGCTACCTCACCGCCACCTGCTTCAGCACCTCCAAGCTCTTCTTCACCGCCAAACAACGCCAACAACCCTGCTACTTCATCTACTCCTCATGGGAACGAGTAGAGGCTCTATGTCTTCAAACCTTTTTGGTCATTACTGACAAAAGGGGGAGAAGCATATGAGATTGATAGTCTTCAAGCGGGTTCATATGGGCGGGTGCCTTATATTTTGCTTCGTGCTTACAACTCTCGTTTTTTTGCTACATTTGGTTCTTATGAGTTGTAACACTTAAACCAGATGGTCGTCTGCTACTTGTATGCGAAGATAAATTCCGCATGTGCGACGATAAATTCCGCACTTATCTCATTCTGCAGACGTCCATTTTCCATTATGCATGTCATTATCTTCATATACTTTCACATGCATAGTGGATTGTCATCATAAGCTGAAGTGGATCTCCACAAGTACAACCTGCCATGTGCATTTGCATTCCAAAAGCAAATTAACTTATATGCACATCTTCAGGGGGAGCCCTTGCAACTTATGAAGACAATTCCTTATCCTTTACAATTTCACAGACTATATTCCCTGTTGAAAACTTCAACTAGTTTGTCATCAATCACCAAAAAGGGGGAGATTGTAAGTGCATCTAGTGCCACCCCTAGTTGGTTTTGGAGTATTGACGACAAACCTAGTTGAGGGACTAATGTGTTTGTGAGAATTGCAGGATAACACAGGTAGAAGTCCCTCATTGATTCGGTTTTACTACCAGAGATGACCCCTAAAAATGTATGAAGACACTGAAGTCAAAGGTGGTATATGAAGATATTCACATTGAAGACTATGACAAAAGAAGACACGTTATGAAGCCTATGGAGCTCGAAGACTTAGATCTTTCGTAGTTCTTGTTCTTTTGTGTTGAGTCATAGGAACCACCGTACTGTTAAGTGGGGT
>NW_024111022.1:0-9886 GCF_003073215.2 Triticum urartu
AACCCCCCCCCCCCCCCCCGCCCCCCACCACCACGATTAATTTCCGCTTATTCTTGTCCTCTCAATAGTCCATGTTCTTCCTTGTTTTTTCTTGGCGCATGACACCTCATTTGGAGCCACATACCACATATGCAGAATCACATAGAGATATTTCGATGGCCATAGCAATCCATAGCAAGGTTGACACCTCAAGCCAGAGTGATCACCAGAATGACCAACACCGATGGTGGAGCATGCTAGCGCTGACTACCACCTCACTGGAGAGAGCCTTGCCCAGGCCTATCGGCCCAATGGCCGACATGGCCGGAACTAAAATACAAATGGAAGATCACCACCACTGACACGTGACTGAACAGAGCTCAATCGCCGCTAGATTAAGAGCACACAGCCACCAGATCGGTGTCGCGCCTCTCAACCGGAGCACTGTGACTGCCCCGAGCATTCCCACCGTCACGCCTTAACCGTGTCATCACGTCGTCGTCTCACATCAGCACCACCGCCGGAAGCTCACGATCGAACTATTGTGCGTCATGGCGAGGCCCACACCCATGCGAAGCCAGGACGTACCCCGCGAGAGGGATGAGCATCCTCGCCATAACCGACGCTGCGCGGGCTTCGCCTGGCGATGCCTTTAGGCAACAATAAGGGAGAGGAGGGGATGTGATGTGGTCGTGCTTTGGCGGCACAAGGAGTAGATTTGTCTTAAGTATTATGATTTAGTATTCTGTAAATTGTCCTATGTGATTTAGTAAAAACAATGTGACTACAAGTAGATTTATTAATTACTTGTTTGGAAATGTGCCGTGAATTTTCATGTTCTTTAACATGGTTGCCTTGTTTGACCCAATGAAAACAACTTATGACATTAGTAAATGGCTTGATTTTATTTGATATGTTTGTTTGATAATTAATGAAATAATGGTTGTTTTCTTTAACATATTTACACAAGTGTGCCATACTACCCCCTCAAAATGTTTAGTTTGAATGTTCATGTGTAATTCTTAGTTTCAACCGATATCATGTGATGTTAAAGAACTAATACTAGAGGCATGT
The DNA here is from genome assembly GCF_003073215.2 of Triticum urartu. Classification (NCBI taxonomy): domain Eukaryota; kingdom Viridiplantae; phylum Streptophyta; class Magnoliopsida; order Poales; family Poaceae; genus Triticum; species Triticum urartu. Next base: position 1,054 of record NW_024111022.1, read on the forward strand.
CCACAGCTTTATATATCTCAATCATTTTGCTAGCATCTTTGGTACACAACTTTTCCTGCAAGTTATGATGATTAGATTCAGCTATAATGGTTTTTATGTCACTAGATCATGCCTGCAAGTTGTTTCACCTGTTTCTAAATCTAAACCGGTGAGCACGAGGATGGTAGACTAGGTTATCGTTGGGGAGGACTTAGATTTAGGATCACATGTATTGAACAGGTTGTAATGCCTTCTCCGATGGTTTCAAAGAAGAACAATCTTATTATCCATAATTACCTAATTATTATGTAAGGTTCCTAGACATGTTTCAAAGAAGAACAATCTTATTACACATTATGGATCCTCCAACTACATACAGAACCCATTCCTACAAAAGTAAAAGAGCTTAAACTTAGGATATTAGCTCGTCTAGATAAGCACTATGTCATGAGTGATATCGTCAATGTGGTGTCTCAGTATCCATTACCAAGCCTACTCATTAATATTAATAGATTTCTTCACTACTTGTTACTTGCAACTATCAGGTAATTCAACTCTCATTTACTTTACTTACAACTATCACCACTGTCAAAACTCCCTTATACTTACTACTAGCTAAATACATGTGTGTTGCTATGGAACAAAAAACATCTTGAGAGATTGAGTGGCGGTACTTTTGTTATGAGCATGTGTGTGAAGCTAATTTTTTTACCACCTCACAACAAGTGTCCATGTCCTCATCTCTATCGACCATGTCTCACCTCTTTGCATTTTTCCTTCCAGTCCTACATCTTATTCCTAGCTATAGCAAAACTAATTGGTCTTTTGGTTTTACCACTGACTAAGCCAATATACATAACACTATCATTGCATATGTCATATTCGTCCACTCATCATCATTCTGTTGGCATTTTGTACAAGCTAAGATCATCAACTCATAGAGTTAGTTCCACATTTCATGTTTGCCTCATGTCCACATGAAACTACTTAAAGTCCCACTCCCCTTAATACCGATGCTTACTTTAGGTACCCTCTTGTCTACCCGCTCAATAGACAAAATTGCTGCTTCTTTCTCCTTGAAACTTATGAGAAATAGTGTGGTAAAACATATTGGGGTGTGTTGGATTATTTATGTTCAAAGACGCTTATGTGTGAATAGCCTAACATCTGAGGGCTGAATTAGAAATTACGGAGTTTCCATAGACCTAAGTGTAAGATTTAGGGACTAATACAATAACGTGGTATAGTCATAGGATTAAAATGCAAAAATATAAGGCTATCTAGAATGAATGGTTGCCAATTTTCTGAAATGGAATGAATAAACAAATTTCATTAATTATCATTGTTATTTCATACTTGTTATCATGCAGGAATTATGTATCAGTTTTGTTCCTCATTTGTGCGAGGCAACAATTATATAATTAATATCCTTAATTAGTCATGTGATTTCCTTACTTATCATCAAGCATTGATTATGTATTATTTCATCCTTATTTGTTGGATTTATTACTAGCTTATGTACATATGGTACTTTGGGCCAACTGTTGTATGGGCCAAGAGAGAGAGAGAGAGAGAGAGAGAGAGAGAGAGGGGGGGGGAGAGAGAGAGCGCATGTGAGTTGGAGAACTAACCATCACAACAAGGACCACCAATTCCCCTTTAGTATTAAAGATTATGTAATATTTTGTTCCACATTTGTTGAACTTATTACATGATTCTTTGTTTGGGCTAGGATGACAAAACTACTGTATGGGCCATGCAATTGGAGGAAGAAGAACAAGTGAGGTGGAGAACAAACGATCATGACGATGACCACAAACTCCCCTTTAATAGTAAAGACTAAGAAAATCCATCTAGTTATTGTTATAGGTGTTCTTGCGAGTACACCTGAAGCTAAACTCTTTACAATATTTTTTCGCTCATATCATGTTATACAAAATTTTGGGTCAAATGCTTCCCAACAAATACTTCCTTGGTCCCCTTCACTTACACGTATCAAGCTTCCACATTATCCCAATTATGTTCCTCAAAAAGTCCACTATATCTACCTAATTCCATAGCAATTTGTGTGGTGTACTGCCATGCTTGAAGATGCATAGATCAAAAAAATTCTCGCAAAAAAGAAAAAGAAAAAAGATACTGCCTATTTACATTCCATGCCTAGAATATTTCGTTTGTTCTCATCTTGGTTCATATTGACTTGATTGCCATTTGCGTGACATTACTTTGATAAAAGAGTTATTGCTTTTGATCTCATAAATTTGACCAATATACTATACGCCTTAGGCATTGAAGACGGAGACATAATAGAATGATCACCTAGAATGCCATGGTCACTTGTCTATGTACATGTATTGAACAATGACGAATCATTAGAGATAATTGCTCGTGTATACAATATTTTTAATTGAGTTCTTCTGGTGAGGCATGAGAGAGAGAGAGAGAGAGAGAGAGCATGTTTTATGTAAGAACTGTTATTTCCCAAATTTCAGTTTGTAACATCCCATTTTTCAATTTGGATATTATCACGAAGTATCATTCATATGCATCCATATCCTTCATGCATTTTGAGCTTTATTTGATTTCCCTTGTGAATTGTTTCAATACTTTGTGCAACTCAATGATCACTTGGGAGAAGACAACATGACTTCCTGAAAAGTTTATAAAAAAGAGTTGAAAGTCTCTTGAATCAATTTTGAAAGTTAGCGGAAGTGAGGTTTCAAATTTCCTTTTCCATTTATTAAAATAAAGATAAAAGAGAGAAGAAAATATGAGTTCTTCAAAGTGGCATTAAAAGTATGGAAAAGGGGTTTTGGACAAACTTTGACGCAATCGAAATTTATTTGCAAATAAGTTTATTGCATATCAATAGAGAGATTTTTGTGAATTTGTGTGGAATTTTTATAGTCTATTTGCTATTTTATTTTAAGCCTAAACCGCCTCTATTTTTATTAAATAGAAAAAACTTCTGTAAAAAAAAGGAACTCTAGCAAACCGATACAAAGACTAGCACAACAAGCACAGAGACTCCGATCCATTTGGGTCGGGTCGATACAAGAGTCGTGATGAGCCCGTCAGTGGTGAACCGACGCCTATTGTAACTGTTTTGTAGTACAATACTTTGATCCTCTCTATAGTCCTTGTTCTTCTTTGTCTTTTCTTTACACAGGACATCTCAGTGGGAACCTCACCACTCCATGAAAGGGGACATGTCTCATTATGCTTGTTGCTCCCTTTCTAGCACGGAAGAAACCACACACCATTGCCTCAATATCCTTCGGTTTATCCCGCACCATTGGTGAGCAAAGTTCTAGGTTTTAATTTCACACCGCACGCTTAATTTCCACTTCAAGCCAGACATACCCCACATGCATCATATGTTCTCTATATTTGCATGTGCGTTGCAACGTCAACCTGAACCATTTCCTCACTCCCACCTTACTTGTACTTTAGTTACCCTAGATAAGTTGCATGTAAGACTATTCCTAAAGCACAACCGTTAAATAGCCGCTGCACAATGGCCACCCATGTTGCTACGCAGATCCCCGGTCAACTGATTCCATTATTTGGACAACGGTCACCTGCATACACCTTCCCGCAACCCTTGTCCTGCCCCCTCATTACGCAATTATATTTCCATTTGTTTTAATCCTCCCTATATAGAGTCCATGCTCTTTCTCCGTCACCCTAAATCCCTAATTAGCCGCCACCGGAGAAACCATGTGGCATTGCCTAAGATCCTTCACTTTCGTTTGCATTTACATGTTATTACTCAAAATCAGCATCCAACCGTCATCATACACACCTCACTCTAAATATAGTTAATATACAGACGAATAAAGGTTCTAGTTGCATGTTGGCAAAATTACACTCTGAATATAGATTGATGAAAAATTCAAATAGTTGGTAATTAGCTAGCAGAACTGGGACTTTAGACTGATAAAGATCCATCAACATACAAATTTAACAATAATAATGCAAGGTTATCGGAGTTGCCACAAATTTAACAACCATACAAATTTAATCATACAACATTTATATATCGATGGACATAATTCATTGTTCGGCAAAATTTGAATCCTCCACTCTCGCTCATACATATGCTTAATTATATGTATAATAATGCGGTCGAACGAGCAATCTTCTCTATTATGTATGTAGGGAAGGAAGTACTTCAGAGTCAGGTGGCGTAGTTCTGGACAATCCCGGAGAGGGATGAGTATGTCCCCACGCAGGCGCAAGTAACCCCTACGGCGATGATGAATGAGCATGTCGCAGTCTGTAAAATAGTTTTTAGTTAGGCTCCTCACCATAAATAGGTGCTTTACATAAATTTGCTTGGCAATGTCATCACAATATGACCTCAGAACCTTCTCTGTTCTGCTAGATACAAGTATAGTTATAATAAAGAAATGTGACGTTGGAAATATTTGTGTACCTGATACCAAGTCGCTTTTGCCTTAAGGATGGCCAGAAAGCAGGCACAAGGTAGAATGTAGGTCTGCAATGAAACATATTTTAGCCTCTCACGAATAGCTTACCAATTACTTGTTATCATCTGATGAAATAATCAGCGAAAACTTACCACAAGCATCGCGAATAAAGAGCCAATCAGAGCCATCACAAGCGCTGTCAATTTACATGTAGAATGAACAATGGTCAGTGAATGATTCAATCTACTACTAATGCTGACATATGCTGACCAAAGAGAGCAAACTAACTTACCAAAGAAGGGAACTGACAGAGCAATGATGAGGGTTGACACCACCAGGGCTGATCTAAGAATGATTATGTTGGAGTACTTCTGCTGGCTTCGCGGCAGCAACTCTTCCAGACTCATGGCCAATGGGGTTATGGTCAATGCATATGTGATTCTTTGTTAAGGACATTGCACAATTATCATGTACATCAACAAATAATTTCAGAACTTTTTAAAACCTTTTTGATTTTAGAACTTTATTAAGCATGTAATAAAAAGATCAGCATGTATTCTAAAGAAGCATTGGCAAGAAATAGAATTTCTCTATGTTAGTTTTGATTAAAATCCCCTTTGAAGAGAAATAATTGACAAGCCAAGGATATTTGGTTATCGGATTAGCCACCTGCAACAAAAGCCAAGAGATAGGTCAACATGATTGAGAATGAAGTTACATAAAACATGCTTAGTACAGAACAAAGTGATCTGAAATAGTCTAGACAGGAGCAATTACCGTAGCCCAGACGGCAATCTTGGAAACCACCAGATTCTCCGGTAAGTTGAGGGTGAACTGAGACTCGGTGGATTCGCCGAACATTTTGTATCCCATCACCGCAGCGGCAGTAAACAAAATGGTAGAAAACCCAATGCTGAAATCAAAGAAGCACAAACAATAACTGAGTGTTGAGGTTCCAAAAGAATGATATCGAATATAGGTTGACCCAAAGTAGCTAATTTACCAGGTGAAAAGAATGGAAGGAAACTGGTTGCGGTTCTTCAGAGAAGAGTATATGTTTGGGAACACCCCATGCCCCGAGTAGCAGTAACCGTACAGTCCAATCGCGATAGGAATTCCCGGGAGGTTTAACGCAGTCCCTTTGTTCTCGAAGCCGACATGATCGACAACCCCAATCCAGCATAGGCAGATGACCACAAGGATTGATGCAACCACACCTCCAGCTACAAAGCAAACACAGAACAACATCGTGAGAAATGATGTGTGATACAAGATGCAGAGCATATGCACAAGCAGGATGAAAATAAAAGCAACAAGTGAATAGATTGATACCTGAAATATAGCTCAGACAGGTGAGGTCACGGAGCCAGGTGGTCGGCATGACAACAAGCGTCGTCAAGATTGCGAAGAACACATGCGAGTTTATTGTCAAGCCCCCAATGTTGAGGTGCACATTGGGGAACAACTTGGATAAATTGTCGCTTTCCAGTATCAAATACTCGATGCAGCAGGCCTGCAACAACAGATCAAGGATCGGTTAATTCGTTGCAGATTCTTTCAGATGTTGTGATGACTCTTTGGATTTAATTGGTTGGATGGTACGGAGTACTTACATACAGTTCCACATACAGGATTATCTGCAGATAGTGAACCCACACACAAGAAGCAGAAATAAGTTAAGTTAGCACAAAAACTTTCCCTGACTGAGATCTGCCCAAACTGAAGAACTGAATCTTACCGAGATGGCTATGCGACCGGTGGTGCCAAAGGCGGCATGACCGATATCCGGGTATGTCTGAAGGCCCTCCTTGCTGTCTAGGCAACGGCGCAGCAGCACACCGGTGTACCATGCGAGCAGAGCAAATACAACTAGTATCACCAGTCCGAGCCACCCCCCTTGCTTGATGGCGTAAGGCGTCGACAGGATTCCGACACCACACAGAACATTTATTCCTGCATATTAGAAACAAGAGCATTTTATCATAGGAATCATCCATGATGAGCAACTATTCTTCAGGTTCAGTAAAATTTATCACAGGAAAGTTCAGACCTTCAGAATATAGATCCAATTGAAACAGATTACACACAGCAAAGCTTCGTTGTTAACTCAGGTCAACTCCTTGGTGAAAAAAAAGAGATAAAAAATACGACGACCGACGTGTGCTTGGCTATTTCCACATTTTCTTGAATGGGATCATTTCTGCACAATTTGATAGCAAATGGTTTGTCTTGAAGCAGTGGGACAGCCTGCAGATCTCGATGCGACAACATGTCACATGGTTTGGTTGTGCTGACTCATCAACCATGTGATGTCCCTATTAATACGGAGAAGAACAAGAAGAAAAATCGAAATGGTGGACCGGAACCATGTGTGATGCGGCGCCTCAACTACGCGAATAGACAGTGCTCAATCATGCATAATTGACCACTTGGTGTACTTGATGTCCTGATTCTCTGCGCTTATGTTAACTGCCAGCAACTCACTTGGTTAAGTAGATCTGATCAGAACATTCTAGGAACTAATTAATAGTTTCTGTCAACCTTCGGTGCCATACTAAACTGTAAAAATGGCAGTTACAGTGGGTGGGGATCTGAAGGAAAAACAGTGTGATTTGTATGCAGATCCTTCAAAATTTATGCTATTATCTTATGGTTTGGAGCTTTAGACTAGTGTAAACTGTGTATCAGTAGCCGTCAGCACGGTACTACCGCGCGTGAAAACGCCTAACTGGGCCATCGGTACACTGAACTTGGACATCCGTCTGCTAAGAACGTGTCTAGGTTCACCAAGCCTCAGTTCAGCAATGGTACATCACAAGAATATGCGGCATTGCCAATAATTGAGGGCCCCTATTTATCATGCTCTGCTAACAAATTTTTTTGGATCGATTTACTTGTGTCAACCAGTCAGGTCTAGCATTTCATTTCAAATTGAGAATGTAAAATTCACAGGCCTGTAGTAGGTGCTTACCATTCATAGCTCCCTGGGTGTAAGAGCACTGCTGGTAGGGAGAAACCTCATGGCCAACCACCAGCGGCTTCTGATCCTCGGGGATCTGCTGCAGCGACGGCTTCCTCGACGGCAGGAGGTACTGCGAGCTCTTCCGGATATCCTCATGCTGCTGTTGTTGCTGTTGCTCGTCGCTTGTGGTCGGGCGTATGAGCGGCTTGACGAGATTGGAGACGATCTCAGGGGTTTTGCCTCGGAACGAGCTGTTGAGGAAGGAGCTGTTGAGGAAGGAGTTGGACAGCCTGCTCAGCGTCGGGGTCCCCAGGAACCCCAGGCTCGGCGACTGCACGTTGCTCAGAATGTCGATCGATTGCCTGTCAAAATACAAGAGAGAAAATAAAAAAGAATTGTTACTGACATGAGAATAAGCAGAGCAAGAAATGTGATTTTTGAGCATTGTAACAGCAGATATAGTAAGATTCAGTCTATTTATACTTGACAAAATACAGTAAGATTCAGTCAGAAATGATGACTTTGAACAAAACAAGAACGCAAGGCGATGTGCGAAAGCACATTTCGGAGGGAAAAATCCAAGGAAAAGAAACAGCTGAGGAGATGATGAAGATGTGACAGCCAGGTGCTGGTCCACAAGCCTGAGCTGTACCGCCCCACCCCACCATGGGGTAACATGCATCCTTCCAAAATAAACAATAATTATAAAAGTGGTGCTTGTTTGGAGACAGGCATGAGTAGATGTGGTATTCGGGATGAAGATGATGATGATTAAGCTACAGGTAATGGATTGAGACTGGTTGGCAAACACAATTCCAACTTTCCCACTCTGGGGATTTATATTGACCAATTACCACATCAGCACCATACAGATCCAGGGGTGCTAAGGGGGGAACAGAGCAGGTTGGTTTGTCCTGTCTGTCTCTCTGTCTGTCAGAAAGGTAGTGTGTGTCCGTTTCGAAATCGAAAAAAAAGATCGGAGCGAGCGGTTGCTTGGTAAAACTTGCATCAACAGAGACATGGTGATGCCGAAAAAACTACCTTTCCCACTCTGGTTGATTGGTTGGGCGCTGGAAGGGGTCAAAGAAGCATGAATCCAAGATTGGGATTTGGTTGGGGTCCGTTCGGGAAGAATGGAATGGATTCAGAACGTATTTTTCAGAGAAACCGGGCAGGGAATCTGAATGTCGAATGGATCGAGTTGAAAGAAAGACATAGAGAAAGGAAGGGAGATTGGAGTAGCAAGCAAGCAACAGATTAGATCGATGGATGGAGTTCATCGGAAGACAGACAGACGACTTTGATGGATGTGGATGGACGGACAAGAGACGAATTTGATGGATGTGGGTCGTTACCTGTAGCTCTGCGGCCATTGGTTGGTGTAGGAGTTGGGCTGGCTGTCGCCGCCGCCCCCGCCGCGCGGGGTGGCGCCGGGCGCCGCGTCCCGCCGCGACCCCCC
>NW_024111023.1:0-10220 GCF_003073215.2 Triticum urartu
CCTGCGCAAGCATTCCGGTCGGTCCAGGATCCAGCGGTGGGTGAGGCACGCGGTGGCTCGCTAGTCAGCCACCCCCCAAGTCGCGGCAATCGAGCCCGACGAAACTCTCCATGGCCTGTTCGACTGGCTCCGTTGAGACTGCATCCGAGTGCGACAACAGTGACCCCGTGGCGGAAGTCCTGATGGTCAACGGACCGCGCAGTCCTCTTGGCTTCCCCCGCGACGACGGTGGTGATGGCGGAGGTGATCCGTCGCGTGTCCACGAGGAGTACCGCCCCGAGCCCCTCTCTTCGCAGCAGAGGGAAGAGCTTCGCCGCCGTAACATGGATGCACTTCACACTCCTATCGTTGGAGAAACCCCCGAGGCTCGGGCCTTGGAGGAGGCGCGCCTGGCCAACTTGGCTGAGCGCACTCGACTGGAGAACCTCCAGCACGCACTCGACGAGCGTGCTCGGCAGCGAGTTCCTGAGTCGAGTCAACGACAACTTTTTCTGCCTCCAACCCAGGTATATCGAACTCTGATCCAGAATCTCACATCTGCTGCCCGAATAGCAGAGTCAATTCAGCCTTCCCAGTCGGAGGCTGGTAGAGGTTTGATGCAGATACGGGCTTTGCTCTGGGCGGCAGGGGAGCATAACACAGCAGTGTCACAGTCTCGGAATATGATTCATAGTAGATCTGTAAAGGCAGACACAGTTCAGTCGGCTCACAGCCCAAGATCGCCTCCAAGGCGTGAGGGACGTCGAGATCGACAGGATCAATACAGAAACCGTGAGTAGTATGATCGTCGTCGGGTACCCACGCCTCCCCAAGGAGTGGTTCATACGTGCCTCGGCAACATGATGACAGACGCCCTCACAGTGGTGGGCGAAGGATTCCAGTCGACCCCCGGGAGCCAGGCTTTGACGCGAGATCCATTCTCGTTCAAGGTCTGGTTGACAGGAATAGGGCACACAGAGATGGCCACGATAGAGATTATCCGACCGGCAGCAAAGTGCATGTTTTAGGTCCCGAGTGTTTCAGCAAAGCCATCAGAGTAGCAGTGATTCCTCCTAACTTCAGGTTGGCGACTGGAGTCAGTAAGTTCACTGGTGAGTCCAAGCCTAACACTTGGCTTGAGGACTACCGAGTGGCTATGCAGATTGGTGGTGGCAATGATGAAGTGGCCATGAAGCACCTTCCTTTGATGTTGGAGGGCTCGGTGAGAGCGTGGTTGAATCAGTTAGCGCCCGGCAGCATTTATAGTTGGGAAGAGCTTGCTCGAGTGTTTGTTAGAACATTTGTAGGTACATGCAAACGGCCAGCAGGGCTAACAGAGCTGCAATCTTGTGTGCAGAAGCCGAATGAAACTTTGAGAGATTATATCCAGAGATGGATCACGTTGCACCACACGGTGGAGAATGTGTCAGATCACCAAGCAGTTTGTGCCTTCAAGGAAGGTGTCAAGTATCGAGAATTGAACCTGAAGTTTGGTCGGACCAGAGATATGTCTCTGAGTCAAATGATGGAAATTGCCACCAAGTATGCTAATGGTGAAGAGAAGGATCGGCTCCGGAGTGGCAAGCACAAAACAGTCGCCCACGAAACCGGAGGAGGGAACTCCAGTCAGAAGCAGAAGCGCAAAGCCGAGCCAGCTGCTCCCGGAGAAGCCTTAGCCGTGACTCAAGGAAAGTTCAAGGTGAAGCCAAAAGGGCCATGGAACCCCAAGAAAGTAAAAGATCAAGATGGAAATGATGTGTTAGATTTACCATGCCACATTCACACCAAAAAAGATGAGGAGGGTAATCTCATTTACCCGAAACATACCACTCGGCAGTGTCAGCTCCTAATCCAGTAGTTCTGAGAGAAACAGCCCAAACAGAAGGAGAAAGAGTCGGACAAAGTTGAGGATAAGGAATAGGATGATGATGGTTACCCCCACGTCAATTCCACTCTGATGATTTTTGCTGATGTTGAGAGCAAAAGTCGACTGAAAGTCATCAACAGAGAAGTAAACATGGTCACTCCAGCGACACCCAGTTATTTGAAGTGGTCTCAGACTGCCATTACATTCGACCAGTCTGATCATCCAACACACATAGCCACCCCTGGGAGGCAAGCGTTGGTGGTCGACCCAGTCGTCGAAGGCACTCGGTTGACTAAGGTTCTAATGGATTGTGGCAGTGGCTTGAATATACTGTATGCGGAGACCTTGAAGGGAATGGGCATTCTGATGTCCAGACTCAGTGAAAGCAATATGAGTTTCCATGGAGTTATTCCTGGCAAGAAGGCTGAGTCACTTAGCCAGATTGCCCTCGATGTGGTTTTCGGTGATTCCAAGAATTACCGCAAAGAAAAGTTGACGTTTGAAGTCGTGGATTTCCTGAGTGCTTATCATGCTATTCTGGGCAGGCCGGCTTATGCACGTTTTATGGCTCGACCATGTTACGTGTACCTCAAATTGAAGATGCCTGGTCCTAAAGGAGTGATCACTATCACTGGCAATCGGAAGAAGGCAGAAGAGTGCTTCCAGAAGGGCTCAAAGATCGCCGATGCACAAATGGCAGTAGTAGAATTGCAAGAATATCAAAAAAATACAGATCCGAGTGATTTGTTGCGAGCTAAGAAACCTGCCACAGATTCTACATTTCAGTCATCTGGTGAAATGAAGCCGATTCATATTAACCCGACCGATCCAAATGCTGCTCCGACTCACATTTCGACAACACTCGACTCCAAATAGGAAGAAGGGCTCATCCAGTTCCTCCGTGAGAACTGGGACATCTTTGCATGGAAACCTTCTGACATGCCGGGTGTTCCTAGGGGGCTGGCTGAACACCATTTGCGAGTCGACCCAAAAGTGAAACCAGTCAAAGAACATCTTCGACGGTCCGTCGTACAGAAGAGAAAAGCAATTGGTGAAGAAGCGGCTCGGCTCCTAGCAGCTGAGTTTATCCGAGAGATTTACCACTCCGAGTGGCTAGACAATGTTGTCATGGTCCCCAAGAAGGACGACTCACTTTGCATCTGCATTGACTTCAAGCATATCAATCGGGCCTGCCCGAAAGATCACTTCCCTCTCCCCCGTATCGACCAAATAGTCGACTTGACTGCGGGGTGCGAGCGCTTGTCCTTTTTGGACGCTTATTCCGGGTATCATCAGATCCGACTGTATGGACCCGATGAGATAAAAACAGCTTTCATCACTCCATTTAGGTGCTTCTGTTATGTCACCATGCCATTCGTCCTGAAGAATGCTGGAGCCACATTCATGAGGATGATTCAGAAGTGTTTACTCACTCAAATCAGTCAGAATCTGGAAGCATACATGGATGAAATTGTGGTCAAGTCACGTAAAGGTTCCGACCTACTGGCTGACCTTGCCGAAACTTTTTCCAACCTCAGAAGGTATGATATCAAGCTTAATCCATCAAAGTGCACATTCGGAGTTCTGGGCGGAAAATTACTCGGCTTCCTCGTTTCCGAATGGGGGATCGACGCTAACCCAGAGAAAGTTGGTGCCATTCTCTGCATGAAACGCCCTGTGCGTGTGCATGATGTCCAAAAGCTTACAGGTTGTTTGGCCGCCTTAAGTCGATTCATTTCTCGCCTCGGTGAAAAGGCATTGCCTCTTTACCGACTGATGAAGAAGTCTGATAAGTTCGAGTGGACTCCTGAAGCCGATGCAGCATTTGCAGAGCTCAAAGCCCTGCTTTCCACCCAGCCGGTGCTTGTTGCCCCAATCAGCAAAGAGCCTTTGCTGCTTTACATTGCAGCCACTGGACAAGTCGTCAGTACAGTACTTACGGTCGAGCGGGAAGAAGAAGGAAAAGCCTATAAAGTTCAGCGCCCAGTATATTATGTTTCTGAAGTTTTGACTCCATCAAAGCAAAGATATCCACATTATCAGAAGCTTGTTTATGGGATTTATATGACCATGAAGAAGGTTGCACACTATTTCTCTGACCACTCTATTACAGTCGTCAGCGACGCTCCATTATCAGAGATTCTGAACAACAGAGATGCAACTGGTCGAGTGGCAAAGTGGGCGATTGAACTCCTTCCCTTGGATATCAAGTTTGAGGCAAAGAAAGCTATCAAGTCCCAAGCAATAGCAGATTTCCTCGCCGAGTGGATCGAACAGCAACTGCCAACTCAAGTTCACTCGGAGCACTGGACCATGTTCTTTGATGGCTCCAAGATGCTGAATGGTTCCGGTGTTGGGGTGGTACTGATATCCCCCCGAGGAGACAAGCTCGGATATGTTCTCCAGATTCACTTTGATTCCTCCAATAATGAAGCGGAATATGAAGCACTCTTATATGGGTTACGTATGGCCATTTCACTCGGCGTCCGTCGCCTCATGGTCTACGGCGACTCAAATTTGGTAGTCAATCAAGTGATGGAGTGGGACGTCAGAAGCCCAGCTATGACTGGTTACTGTAATGTAGTGAGGAAGTTGGAAAAGAAGTTTGAGGGGTTAGAGCTCCATCATATACCCCGACTGAAAAATCAAGCAGCCGATGATTTGGAGAATATAGGTTCCAAGAGGGAAGCCATTCCCAGCAATGTGTTTTTGGAACACATTCATACACCTTCAGTTCAAGAAGATCCTTTCACAGAAGAGCTCTCGCAGCCTAAGAGTGCCACAGATCCGACTGATGTCGAAGTCCCAGCCGTGGTCGACTTGATTATGGAAGTTTTGGTCATCACTCCCGACTGGACAGTGCCATACATTGCGTATATCCTTAGGAAGGAACTCCCAGAGGATGAAGAAGAGGCTCGACAGATTGTCCGTCGATCCAAAGCCTTTAGTGTGATAAGAGGACAGCTGTTCAGAGAAAGCGTAACCGGAGTCAGCCAGAAATGTATAACACTAGAAGAAGGTCGAGTGATCCTCAACGACATCCACTCGAGGACCTGTGGCCACCATGCATCCTGTCGGACCATTGTGGCCAAAGCATACCGAGTTGGATTTTATTGGCCACGAGCAAATGAAATGGCGAAAGATATAGTCGACAAATGTGAAGGCTGCCAGTTTTACTCCAATATGTCTCACAAGCCTGCGTCAGCCCTGAAGACCATTCCACTCGTCTGGCCCTTTGCTGTTTGGGGATTGGACATGGTGGGACCGCTGAGGACTGGTAGGAGCGGCTTCACTCATGTGCTTGTAGCAGTCGACAAGTTTACCAAATGGATTGAAGCCAAGCCTATCAAGAATCTTGAAGCCAGTACTTCCGTCAGCTTCATCAGAGAGTTGACATTCAGATATGGGGTCCGCACAACATCATCACTGACAACGGGTCGAACTTCGATTCTGATGAGTTCAGAGCCTTCTGCGCTTCCCAAGGCACACGAGTCGATTATGCTTCAGTCGCCCACCCCCCAGTCGAATGGACAAGCAGAAAGAGCAAATGGCTTGATTCTCAAAGGACTGAAACCCTGACTGATGCGTGATCTCAAGCACACAGCAGGCGCCTGGGTTGATAAACTTCCATCAGTTCTTTGGGGATTGAGGACAACTCCCAATCGGTCGACTAGCCGAACTCCATTCTTCTTGGTCTATGGAGCTGAAGCTGTGTCTACCGAGTGACTTGCTTCACAATGCACCCCGAGTCGAGCTCTTCTCTGAAGATGAAGCAGAACAGGCCCAGCAGGACGCAGTCAATCTCCTAGAGGAGGAAAGAGAGATGGCCTTAATCCGGTCGACCATTTATCAGCAAGACTTGCATCGATTCCACGCCAGAAACGTGAGGGGCCGAGCCTTTCAAGAGGGAGACTTGGTTCTTCGAGTGGATCAGCAGAAACCACACAAGCTCGCCCCTGCTTGGGAAGGTCCCTTCATTGTCACCAGAGTTTTCCACAATGGAGCATACCATCTTTACAATGTCGAGCATCAGAAAGACGAGCCACGGGCTTGGAATGCGGAGCTGCTCTGCCCCTTTTATACTTAAGTACTCATTCGGATGAGATGTAATAAGAAATACCTTTGTAGTTTGTTTATCAAAGACAAGAGCTTTACAGTCTTCCTAAATGGTTGTTGTTGCTTTTGTTTGCGTCTGAAATCCCCCAGTGGGTGACTTAGCCGCGAATCCGTTTCGCCTAAGTTTGAAAAATCCTACCGAGTGGTGAGCAAGCCTCTCACTCGGGGGCTTAGTCACGAATTCGTTCGCCTAAGTTTGAAAAATCCTACCAAGTGGTGAGCAAGCCTCTCACTCGGGGGCTTAGCTGCAGGCCAGTACTCGCCTCAGTTTGAAAAATCCTCCCGAGTGGTGAGCAAGCCTCTCACTCGGGGGCTTAGTCACGAATTCGTTCGCCTAAGTTGGAAAAATCCTACCGAGTGGTGAGCAAGCCTCTCACTCGGGGGCTTAGTCACGAATTCGTTCGCCTAAGTTGGAAAAATCCTACCGAGTGGTGAGCAAGCCTCTCACTCGGGGGCTTAGTCACGAATTCGTTCGCCTAAGTTGGAAAAATCCTACCGAGTGGTGAGCAAGCCTCTCACTCGGGGGCTTAGTCACGAATTCGTTCGCCTAAGTTGGAAAAATCCTACCGAGTGGTGAGCAAGCCTCTCACTCGGGGGCTTAGTCACGAATTCGTTCGCCTAAGTTGGAAAAATCCTACCGAGTGGTGAGCAAGCCTCTCACTCGGGGGCTTAGTCACGAATTCGTTCGCCTAAGTTGGAAAAATCCTACCGAGTGGTGAGCAAGCCTCTCACTCGGGGGCTTAGTCACGAATTCGTTCGCCTAAGTTGGAAAAATCCTACCGAGTGGTGAGCAAGCCTCTCACTCGGGGGCTTAGTCACGAATTCGTTCGCCTAAGTTGGAAAAATCCTACCGAGTGGTGAGCAAGCCTCTCACTCGGGGGCTTAGTCACGAATTCGTTCGCCTAAGTTGGAAAAATCCTACCGAGTGGTGAGCAAGCCTCTCACTCGGGGGCTTAGCTGCAGTCCAGTACTCGCGTAAGTTTGAAAAATCCTACCGAGTGGTGAGCAACCCTCCCACTTGGGGGCTTAGCTGTAGTCTAGTACTTGCCTAAGTTCGAAGCCCATCCCTATCCGCAAGGACGACAAGGTACAGGTCGACTGCAACCTTCTCCTTCAGAGCTGCACCACAAGTACAACGTGTGCTCCATCCCTATCCGCAAGGACGACGAGGTGCAGGTCGACTACAACCTTCTCCTTCGGAGCCGCGCCACAAGTACAACGTGCGGTCCATCCCTATCCGCAAGGACGACGAGGTCCAGGCCGACTGCAACCTTCTCCTTCGGAGCTGCGCCACAAGTACAACGTGCGCTCCACCCTTATCCGCAAGGACGACGAGGTGCGGGTCGACTGGAGTATCCACCTCAGAGTTGCATCTCAAGCACAAATATTATTCCGTGTGGAGAACAAATTCCACTCAAAGGCAAATGCAAGCATATTCAGAGATAAATCAAGTTCAGATAAACCCTAAAGTTCAAGACCACGGATCAAAGTACTCAGGCATTCAGCCCGAAGGATTTTAACGATTACAAAATCACTCGACATTCCGAGGCAAATTTAAGGCGGAGCATAAAAGTTTGTTCACTCCGCAGGAGGAGCGCTGGCAGGCTCGACGAATTCGTCCAGGTCGATCCCGTCAGCAATCCGAGTGGCGGCAGCAATGAAAGTCTCCATGAAGGACTGAAAGTCGTGCCTCTTGGTGTTAGAAACTTTAATCGCCGCCAGCTTCTCTTCCCGAGCTTCTCGACAGTGGACGCGAACCAGAGATAGAGCCACATCAGTGCCGCACCGGGCAGAAGACTTCTTCCATTCTTGAATTTGACTGGGAACTTCATTGAGCCGAGCCATCATAGACTCGAGGTCATTCTGAAGTGTTGCCATGGGCCAGAGAGCTGTGTCAATCCGCGACATCGCGACTTTCAGTCAGGCGAGATAATCAACAACACCAGTGATGCGGGATTCCAGTCGGAGCACATTCATTGCAGCTTCATCCTTCACTGGAGAGTTGATGGGCTCCAAGCTTGGTTCAATTCTCCCGGTCTCTTCCTCGAAGTCCCGGCAAAACTCTGCATGCACAATTCAAGGGTGAGTCAATGATCATTGAGGGAGTCCTGGATTAGGGGGTGTCCGGATGGCCGGACTATACCTTCAGCCGGACTCCCGGACTATGAAGATACAAGATTGAAGACTTCGTCCCGTGTCCTAAGGGACTTTCCTTGGCATGGAAGGCAAGCTTGGCGATGCGGATATTTAGATCTCCTACCATTATAACCGACTTTGTGTAACCCTAACCCTCTTCGGTGTCTATATAAACTGGAGGGTTTTAGTCCGTAGGACAACATACAACAATCATACCATAGGCTAGCTTCTAGGGTTTAGCCTCCTTGATCTCGTGGTAGATCTAATCTTGTACTACCCATATCTTCAATATTAATCAAGCAGGACGTAGGGTTTTACCTCCATCAAGAGGGCCCAAACCTGGGTAAAACATTGTGTCCCTTATCTCATGTTACCATCCGCCTAGACCACAGTTCGGGACCCCCTACCCGAGATCCGCCGGTTTTGACACCGACATTGGTGCTTTCATTGAGAGTTCCTCTGTGTCGTCGCCTTTAGGCCCGATGGCTCCTCCGATCATCAATAACGATGCAGTCCAGGGTGAGACTTTTCTCCCCGGACAGATCTTCGTCTTCGGCGGCTTCGTACTGCGGGCCAATTCACTTGGCCATCTGGAGCAGATCGAAAGCTACGCCCCTGGCCATCAGGTCAGGTTTGGAAGTTTAAACTACACGGCTGATGTCCGCGGGGACTTGATCTTCGACGGATTCGAGCCTCAGCCGAGCGCGCCGCATTGTCACGATGAGCATGATCTAGCTCTGCCGCCGAACAGTTCCCTGGAGGCCGCACCCGCATCAGCTCCGACCCTTAAATCGGAGCCAACCGCGCCAATCGAGGACGGATGGTTGGACACCGCCTCGGGGGCTGCAAGCCCTACGGCGATTGAGCCGAACACCAGCTTTGTCCTCCGCGAAGCCCGCGACTCCAAAGCGCCGGACTCCACCCCGGACTCCGAGCCCTCCGCGCCCCTGCCGATCGAATCCGATTGGGCTCCGATCATGGAGTTCACCGCCGCGGAAATCTTTCAGCACTCACCCTTTGGCGATATTCTGAAGTCACTAAAGTCTCTCTCTTTATCAGGAGATCCTTGGCCGGACTACGGTCAGCAAGGTTGGGATACGGACGATGAAGAAATTCAAAGCCCACCCACCACCCATTTGGTAGCCACTATCAATAATTTAAACGACGTGCTCAATTTCGACTCCGAAGACATCGACGGTATGGACGACGATGCAGGAGACACACATGAACCAACACCTATAGGGCATTGGACAGCCACCTCATCTCATGATGTGTACATGGTGGATACACCCAAAGAAAGCGACAACGAGGAACACAGGGAGGCAACGAGGGATCGATCTCTCGGAAAGCAATCAAAGCGGCAACGTAAACGCCGCTCAAAGCCCCGCCTCGATAAAAACAACAGCCATATAGACCCAGCCTTAGAGCAGGGTGAGCCGGTGGACGACGAGCATGCCTTAGAGCAACCGTCCGAATAGGGCAGCCCGGGTAAAGAAACCGAACAGCCTGTCCCCGGCGAAAACGGCATTCCGGACGACCTTACGCCGGATAAGCTCACGGAGCAGAAGAACCTCCACAAAAGGCTCGTTGCAACCGCACGCAGCCTGAAAAAGCAGAACCGGAAGCTAAAAACTGCGGAAGATGCACTCAGAATGAGATGGAGCAAAGTACTCAATACCGCACAAAAAAGCCGGCCCGCCCCCCGCCATACTAAAAGCTATCCGAAGCAAAAGCTACTGCCCGAATTCGACGAAGAGGCCTTAGAGCCCCCGCATTCAAAAAATAAGAAAGCCACCCGATCGGATAGACGACCCCATGGCCAGCATAAAGCGGCAAGGGGCACCGCTCTCAAGCCGGCATGCGTCCCACTCAAGGATTCGCATCAGAAAGATGGCCCAGCTAGATCTATTTATGGGCCACGAAAGCAAGCTCTCGTAAGCAACGCAACAAAACCAGTATCCGAACATCACGGCACACCCAAATACAGGGGTGCCGCACACCCCCTATGTTTTATCGATGAGGTCCTGGATTACGAATTTCCAGCGGGATTCAAACCCGTAAGCATAGAGGCATACGACGGAACAACAGACCCTGGAGTCTGGATCGAGGATTATATCCTCCA
>NW_024111024.1:0-28270 GCF_003073215.2 Triticum urartu
TTGGTTCGGACGTGTCCGGCGGCGCGAGGAAGATGGATCTAGGGTTTTGGGAGAGGAGAACCGAGAATTTTCGGAGAGGAACCTTTAAATAGGCATAGAGGGAGCTAGGAGAGTCCAAATGAGGTGTGGTTTTCGGCCACGCGATCTTGATCGAACGCTCTAGATGATGGAGAGGGTTTTGGGGCCAAATTGGAGGGGTGTTGGGCTGCAACACACACGAGGCCTTTTCGGTCCCTCGGTTAACCGTTGGAGTATTAAACGAAGTCCAAATGGTACGAAACTTGACAGGCGATCTACCGGTAGTAAACCAAGGCCACGACATGTCTCGGTCCAATCCGAAAACGTTTTGATCGAACGCTCTAGATGATGGAGAGGGTTTTGGGGCCAAATTGGAGGGGTGTTGGGCTGCAACACACACGAGGCCTTTTCGGTCCCTCGGTTAACCGTTGGAGTATTAAACGAAGTCCAAATGGTACGAAACTTGACAGGCGATCTACCGGTAGTAAACCAAGGCCACGACATGTCTCGGTCCAATCCGAAAACGTTTATCACCCGCGCACGAAAAGAGGTAGAAAGGGACACCGGGTGACATAGGAACGCCGGATTGCAAAACGGACAACGGGGAAAATGCTTGGATGCATGAGACGAACACGTATGAAAATGAAATGCACATGGTGACATGATATGCAATGCATGACATGCAAGCAATGACAAGGCAACAACAGCGAATAACTGGAGGACACCTGGCACATCGGTCTCGGGGCGTTACAGTCTTGTTACAGAAAAATAGAGAAGAAGAAGTTTTGCATCAAGGGTCTTGTTGCAGAAAAATAAAGAAGAAAATGTTTTGCAACAGGGGTCTTGTTGCAGGAAATTAGAAAAGAGAAGATTTTGCAACAGAGACATTTGTTATAGAAAATTAGAGAAGATTTTTTGTAATATGACTCTTGTTGCAGGAAGTTAGAGAAGAAGAGATTTTGCAACAAAGGCATTGTTGCGGAAATTAGAGAAGAAGAAAGGAGACTCTCCTCGTACAATCAGACGGGTCGCGAGACAGAGGATCTTTTAAAAAGATTTATCGGCAGACGCGTAGCACAACCCGTATTTAATACTATATAATATATGGTCGTTGTCTTTCCGTAAAAAGTTAGAAAATTGAAAATGTATGGGAAAAGCTTACCTTCACCCGACCGACAACGTGCGCTACGTCCGCCGGCTCCGTGTCCGTCGAATCGTCTGTGATCAGATGGACGAGAGCGTCCCCGCTTCCGCGTCACGCGCGTCTGTTTTCTAAAACAGAGCCCTTGTTTCAGAACCAGCATTCTTGCAACTGGCAGCTCCGTCGACTGGGAAGGCGACGCTTCTGGATTTGCAAGGGCGGCGGGGCTAGCGGCGTTGGGCGTTGGGCGACGGGGCCTATCCAGCGGTGGCGATGGCAAGGGGTTCATCGGTGGCCGACGTCGACTCCAGCAGGTATGGATCTGAGACCCCCCCCCTTTCCCCGCATTTCTGGCGATTTTGTAGGTGATCATAGCGGTTCTCCCCGGGACAGCTTGATCCATACCATCGAGATGACGAGGACGGTGCGACTAGGAGGGAGACGGTCGGTCTGTTGGAGAGTGGTCGCCGGCGTAGCTAGTTCGGCGGCATTGTAGGTCGCCGGTGTAGTTAGATTGCAGGATTTGAATCTGCTGCAGGATATTTTTGCATAATTTCTGCACTGGTAATGTCATGCAAAGGGACTTGAAGCTGCAGGATCCCTTGTATTATTTCTGGATATCTGGAGCTCATAGTTTCCGTAGGATTCCCTGTGATTTTCTCTGAAGCTAATAGCTTATGATAAACTTAAAGTTGCAGGATCCTGTGCGGCCAGTCTTTTTCTTTTTCTTTGCAATCAGGGTCTTGTCTTAGTAGGTTTCTGCAACACATGACTAATTTCAGAAAGAATGAAGAAATAATTCAATGGTGAGGTTTTTTTTTTGCAACTGGGGTTTTGTTTCAAAAGATTTCTGCAACATGTCTTTTGTTTCAGAAAGAACAGAAATATTTCGGTTGTGAAGGTTTTTTTTTTCTGCAACGAGGGTCTTGTTTCCGAAACATAGTCCGACGTTAAAGAGTGAGTGGTTAAATATTGCAACATGGCGCATGTTTTAGAAACATAGCTCCAGTTGCAGGAAAACACCCCCCTCCCCCCGCGTCGGCGGGACGACAGACAGGGGAATATGTTTCTGAAACAGAAGTGTTGTTGCAGGAAGTAAAAGGTGGTCACGCCCGCGCGATGGTGATCCGACGACTGTCAGGGCGCTGATCGAACAGACCTCCATGCGGCGGATGTTTCCCATACATCCGCCGGCAGATGCGTAGCGGCCTGCTTCATGAAATTTAACTTTTATGTTTATATTTGTGTAAAATTTTGGTGTACTATCATTTAAGTGGACCTAAAATATAATACGATCACACATTTTAAAAAATACGATCACGACCATCATACTCTAATCTTTTTCTTTTGAAATTTATACTCTAATCTGTTACGTACGATAAGCCGTTATCGCAAAAGAAATCTGTTAATAATAAGCCAAGCCAACTAATCCCACCATAGCATCCTTAGAGTTACTAAGCTCCCTCGAATGTGAGGGCTGTGGTAGCTCGGGGCTGAAGAGATGAAATTGATCATGATCGTCAGCAGGTGAGTTGAGAGTTGTTTATCGCTTGGTCCACTCCCAGTTACACGTATCCTGGTGATGTGTCGCTCCTGTAAATGAGAGGAATTAGCGGTACGGCCGTCTATCCGTGTATAAGTTGATGTGTTGCACTTTTTTTAACACAGTATAGACGCAAGCACTCATATACACGCGCATACACTCACCCCTATAAAAATACACATGCATATCCTACCCCTATAAACACCTCATAAATACTGAGCCGGCATATCATTTTGAAATTTACGAAGTCATCCTACGGCACCTCGTCATCGACGGGAACGTCTCCCCCCCCCTCCCCCCACTGAATGCGCATCACCGAAAATCCTGAAATAAATTCAAAAATAAATGTGAGCACTAGGATTTGAACCCCGGTGGGCTGAGGATACCACAGTCCCTCTAACCATCAAACCACAGGTTGGTTGGCATGTGTCGCACTGATGGGAAGAAAGAAAACCACCGCATATCACGACACACACACGGCCAGCCCATAACCGCCTCTTTCGCGCTGCACGTCTGCACGGGCATCACGAACTCACCACTGCGCCACACACCCCCTCCCCCATCTCTCTTCCCCTATCGCAGCGAGGTAATGTCCGGCAAGGGCGAGCGCGGGGGTCATGGACGAGCAGGCGGCGACTCAGGCCGCCACGGCGAGCAATGGGCTGGCGAGGGATGCGCGCTGACTTCAGGACCCGGTCATCTTCCTCGACACGTTGCCGTCGACAAAGTTTGCATCACAACTACTGATTCCTCGCTCCCCCTCCCCCACCTCCCCCCTTCTCCTTTCTCGGACAGATTTGAATTTGATCTTACTTGCTCCAAGCTGAACAAGTAGCAAAATCCATGGGGATTTTATCTTCAAGTTTGAATCTGAATTTGCATGTTGTGAGATCTTGAAGTAAGAATCATTGGGTTGAAGTTGTTTCATCACTGGGTTGTAACTGTCATTTAGCCATAAAAACTCATCGATGTTTTGTACTTCGGTTGTTGCTTTTCCAAGAGGGTTATAGAGGAACCACACTATTTATTTGTGAACACGACTGCTTTGTTTATAGAGCTGATTCCATATACTTCCTCCAATTACAAGTATCAAGGTAAAATTTAATGACTACTTTGCAAGTCAACTTTTATTTTCATTAACCGGGATCATTAATACGCCTGCATGCATGCAAGAAAGGAATGAGAAGGAAGTAGCAGAGTGTCATTATGACTACATGCATGCAGGTATTAGACAGGTTGCTAGTACGAGAAAACATCATTAATTTTTGCCTCGATTACTGTTAGTGGTTTTATATAGATGCAAAATGTATTTTTCATAGTGGCCTTGTATAAAGGAATGGAAGGAGTATCTTTATTTCTAGCTTTATCCTTGTCCGGTATTATGGTTTGGCCCTCAAGGTCTAGGACATGGATGACGCCGACTGCTATCTATGGATATTTTTTAGTAGTTCGTTTATGATTTCATTTTTGTGAAGACCAATTGTCGTGAAGCTGTAAAAAATGACTAATATCCTACCAAGTTTTGGTGACCATGTGTCTTTTGCTTCTGGAAATCTCTATACGTTTTTTTGACTAATATCCTCCTGCAACACCACAAAATCATGAAAGCCAAAAATACAAAAGTCCCATAGAAAATGAACAACAACGCTCGGTCCATTGATTGATATAAGTAAAAGATTTATCTCAAAACTAATGAGCAAATAGATAAATATTTCTCCGTCCGATAATGTAAAATGTTTTTTTATATTAATGTAGTCTAAAAAAATCTTACATTATGAAACGAAGGAAGTAGATAGAAAAAACTGACGCAGCAAAGCGCGCCTATGATTCTAGTTCGGTCAATACGCCGTGAGACGCGAGAGCCCCCACTATTCCTCACAGCCGCCACCGCCGCCCGCTCAGATGCAGATTCCCCGTTCTGTTCTACGCCCCCTCCGACGCCCTAACGTCGCCGCCCCAATAATGCACCGCCTCGCCTCTCCCTCGCGACGCCTCCTCTCCTCCATGGCATCTCGCTGGTGGCCACCAGCGCTTGCGCGACGACTCGACCCGCCTGTCCGTCGTGCTTCCTCCGAGGTCACAGATGGGAAACTCGGTGGCAGTCTGGAAGATCCAAGGAGCGCAGCCAAGGGTCGTACGACTGAAATCTTGATCACGGAGGACGAAGAAGAAGTCAGCGACATCGATTACACCGTGGAAGTTAATGGTATTCCACAGAGCAGTCACCGTGATGGCTCTATCTACAGGGGCATGCGTCGTTCTGGCTGGAAAAGGGATTATCGCGTCGCAGACCGGAGCGAGAGTAAGTGATCAATACTACTCATTTCTTTTCTTATTCTTTATTCATCGCTCGTACTTTTCCCCTTGGCCGCGGTTATACCTTTTTCCACGTCAATATTTGATTGTGATTAGGGCATCTTCAACAGTAATCCGTAAATTTTTTAAATTTCTTCCGCATTCATTTATGGATGAGGAATGGACGGAAAACCAGTCCACAGGCACAGATGCGGGAGAACACCATCCAACCATAGCGGTATACATTGCAAAAAAATTAATAAACCGGATGAAATTCGTGCTAGTAGGACGGAATTTATTCAAGTTCTAATATAATTTACATAGACGGATGATATTTTGACGTTTTTTTTACTAAAAACTATATTAAAATAACAACCCTATATAGGATGACCACCACGTAAGTGTGGCCGCCTTGTCCTGCTGCACTGTCATCGGCGCCTGTGCCGCTGTCTTCGTCATTGTCGTCCCTCCAGCGACGCAAGGATGTCGGAGGTTCACGGCAGTCCTGTCCGGTGGCTGCCTGACGGTCACCGAGGAGCCACTCCGCCTCCTACTGCGTGGTGCGAAGGGCCACCCTAGCCACTGCTAAAGGCGCTGGCAGCGGCCTTGCCCCTGTCAGCGTTGGCGGAGCAATCGCCAAGCGACCACTCCTTGCCAATCTTGGGGTGCTCGCCGTCAAGGCGGCGGTGCCTGGTGGCCGTCTCCATGGTGGTGACGGAGCGGTGGAGCGCCCACGCCGCGGCGAGGTCCGAGTCGTTGTGGACCCATTCCGGCGCCACGTCCGTCTTGGTGAACGCGAAGCGAGGACCGGCATTTCATCAGTCGTACCTCGCCTACTGCCGCGTCACGCGCTCAGCCTTGGATACCACGGCTCGAGAGGCGGAGGGACACTGCCGAAACCACCGCCTCCGAGGTAGTGGAGGATGCGATTACGCGCCTTGGCGGTCGTGGGTGGTAGCACCTCCTTCATCTGCCGGCAGTGGCATCGTGGTGGTTACGAGGGCCCGTCGATCTGCACGTAGCGGTCGTGCGGCAGGGGTGACGCCGACTCGTCCTTCACGCGGCGGAAGCGCTAGAGATGTCGGCTCCTGCTTCACGCGGCCGGCGATGTGGAGGCTGTGGTTGCACGGTGGGACGCCGGCTCGTCCTTCACTTGCCGGAGTGGGGATGTCGGCTCCTGCTTAAAGCGCACTCGCGGCGGGGACGGTGGCTCCTTCACGCGCGTCGGTGACGGTGGCGCTGGACCCATCTGGTAGACGAATTCTTCGTCCGTCGGATTCTCCTTCGTGAGGAGACGGGTCCACTACTGTGGCTGGTCCTCATCGTTGGATGAGATGACAATTTCCTCCTTGCGGGAGGAGCCCGCCGTTGTGGATGCGGCTGGTCCAGGTGAGCGGGGACGGCGACGCCATGATCCACCTGACGACGAACTTCCACCATTGCGGCTGGTACAAGACTTCGGCATCGCCGCCGGGCTCGAAGAGGAGAAAGGGCTTGGAGAGGAGGAAGAGGATTGTGCGGTGCTCGGGATGGTGCAGTTCTGGACGGCGCTAGAGCGAGGCCAGGCGGAGGGCCGGTCAGCCCGCTTCAATGCGGCACAACGGCCGGAGTTGATTTCTAGGGATGCGGCGTCCGCATTGAAGCGGCAGTGACGCCCGAGAGGTCGCGTCCGTCTGCGCCGCCTTCCCGTTTGGTCAAATCGCGACATGAATGCGGGCCGCTGCATCCTCTGGGCCGGCATGAATGCGACGCGGTAAGTTGCACGTCGCGTTGGATGGAAACCGCGGGAAGGGCGGGTAGGTGATTTGGGTGGGCCAAGACGGTCAGAAGAGGGCTTGGGAGTGGTCTGGACTCCCGCAAAGCCCCATGTTTGTCTCTGGTTTGCAAAACAAATCGCGTCCGGAGCATGTTGTAGACCAATACAGGCCCGTGTTGGATGACTTCCACTGTCCGGACGCATACGAGAGGTTTACGGGTCAGCGTTGAAGATGCCTTTATATAGACTAGCAAAAGTGCTCGTATGTTGCAATGGAAAAGAAAATAACACACGCTCTTAACCCAATAATCATGACTCAAGACCCTAATAGGTCAACGTCCTTTATTTTCACATGGCATCATATTTGTGTTGCCGACGGTAGCCCTAGTGCTCACATAAAAAAAACACGTTTGAATATGGTTAGTCCTAAGGCGTCTCTCTCGCGCGCACGCACACTCGCTCAAAATAAGATGAGAAATATGTTGTTTTCCCCGCGAGGTTTTTCAGAGGTGTGTATGTGTGGTTATCGATATTTTCTTTTCTCTCAATCTGGTTTAAATGGGTGTTTATTTGCAATTCGGATCGCCGCTGGTACGGAAAAAATGGATTATGCACTATATATTAAGTTTGCACTAAAAAATAATATTTTAGAAGTATTTAGCCGCTAAAAATAGCATCATATTTAGCATGTTAGAATCGGTGTTATGGTTTAAACGATATGTATAATTTTGTTTTAGATAAACCGCGGATTGATTAACCGAAAAGTCTTCGGGTTTTCTGTTAAAACAAAAAAACGATTCGGCTGACTTAAATACGGACCGCGGGTTGATTAATATAAAAAGTAGGGAGGTTTGTGTAAAATGCAAAAAATGGTTTGTTCTCACTTAAAGATGGACTGTGGGTTAATTAATAGAAAAGGCAGGGAATTTTTTGCAAAAGGACGCGATGGACGACGGGAGACACTCCATGCTTTATTATTAGGAAAAGATTATTGTTTCTAGTCAATGTTGTTCTTACATACGAATTTTATAAAAACTTTTGGATTTGTAACTGCGCACAATTTCACCTAATCGGAATCAGATTGAACTAGTCCACACCGAAAACCTTATAGCTGTGACAACTGACAACTGAAAACAAGTGAAGTTCTACAGTCTAGAAGGCTAGCAAAGGAAAGAGTATACCTGGTTCGCTGTGGATGTAGCTCTTAAGTTATTATAATTGTCCCTCCTCACCCTGTTGGTCTTCAAGCATCTCTCCTCCTTAGCTTTGTAGGCTCAAAGCATCTACAAACGATTTGGCAAATTTGACTCCTCAAACGCCCACAGACGCGTCTGGCCCGTCCGGGGACAATGACCGGTCACACCTCGAATAATCCATTCCACATACGGATATCTCAAATTAGAAACCTCAGATTCATACTATTACATGCAAGGTAAACCTAATCTTAAGCGGAGCCCGCCTGACTTCGTTGTGCCCTTGTCCGGCGGCCGGTTGCGGTCCCCAGAGTGTTGGTCCGGTCGTCGGCGAGGTAGAGTAGGACATGTGGCACGAGCTAGCTTATGGGACTCAAGGCGTCGCTGTCTCCCATGCCCTACTCTTCCTCGTCGGAGTCCGGAACCCTAACGGTCGCGGTGGACGTCAGATTGATGATTGATCCGCCCTGGGACGAGCCGGCAACATCCACCAAAACGAGGGGGGCTGGCTCCCGTTGGGGGGGGGGGGGGGGGACGTCGTGCCATGTTTGCGACGGACGATGCCCATGGTGCATCCTCCACCTCGATGAGCCAATGGAGGGATTGCGCATTGGCCACCGCGTTCAGACGACAGATGGACCGCGCCGCCTCCGGTAAGGCCGCGATGCCACACCACGCGCTGGATCCATGCGGCATTTGGGTGGGCGCAATGGATTCTCGACGGAAGGAGTCTGAGCACTGTCGTCGGGTGGCCTCCTCCCGGGAGCTGCGGAGCGCAAGCCGGACGGTCATCTCCTCCTTAGGGCTGCGTGGGATGAGCTCAGGGTCGACGGATCTGGAGATGTAGGACTCGGATCCGCTGCACGCCATGCTGGAGAAGGCCGGAGATCGCCGGATGGGAGCTTGGGTGGCGGAAGGGAGTGAAGTGAAGTGGCTAGGGTTTTGTCCGGGGAGTGAATGGGGAGGAATATATGTGGGGTCGGGTGGGCCAGTGTGGGCTGGGTTTGACGTGGCGGACGCACTGGGCGCCCCCATATTCGCCCTACATTTGGGCTGGATATGAGGGGTGTCGGTCAACCTAGACTTTTGAGGCCCGTTTGAGGCATCCATCTGGGTCACTTTTTTGTTACCGGTCAATGACCGGGCCGTCTGCCCAGATGTTTGAGGTGGGTTTGGGGTGCCTGGTTGTAGATGCTCTTAATACCAGCTTTTCTCAACATACATCCCTTGTTGCAGTGCAATAGTTTGGGGTGCTATGATTCCATATTTGGACATCTTGCTTTTCCCTAGCACCTCATGAGGTTGCTTTTTCCTTGACTTCTGGGCATATATACCTGCCTTTTTGTCATGAAAAGGTGAGTTTATAGTATGACCATTAGTCTTATCCCATTCAGTGGAAACTCTAAGTGGTTTAATCCTATTTCCCCATATGCTTGTAGGTGAGACTTGAGTTTTATCTCATACCCATTAGAACGTAGAAGAACATCCAGTTAACTTATCATAGGGCACCTGATGTAGGGTAGCACCCTAGTGGCCCGATCTTTCACAAAAGGAGCGGATCCCGCGAAGAACACGAAGAACACGAAGAACACGAGGGGAATCACGAGGAGAAACACGAGGGGAAATACGAGAGAATCACTCAAACCAACAAAAACAATCACACATGTGCTAGATCCTCGAAACACAAGGAGATACACGATCCAAATCCAATAAGGGACGATACAAAGGGTAGCCGGTTCTTCTCCGTGAGGAGGTCTTGAATCCACAAGGGGATCTTCCCGTAAAGGGGTCTTGAATCCAAGGTGGATCTTCTCCGAAGAGGGGCCGCGGTCTCTCTCAAGGAGTAGATCTGATATGGATGAGCGAAGCTCTATCTCTAAACATGAGCTAAACCAACGCTAACCTTAGAAAGGAGGTGGAGGTGGTCTATTTATAGTCTTAGCCACGAAGGGGTAAGTGGGAGAGGGGTACAAGGCCAAAGGCCCGCGGCTGCACACAGGCAGGTACCGGACGACCGATGGGGGTCGGACGTCCGGTGGCTCAGGACGGACCGGACATCCGGCGCGCGTCGGACGTCCGCTGATTCTTCTCGGGACAGGTGGCACCGGATTTCCGGTAAGCGTCAGACGTCCGGTGCCTGGGACTTGTCGGACGTCCGGTGTCGTCGGTCGTCCGGCGGCTGTAGAGGGTCGGCCGTCCGGTGGCTTCCGGTCGTCCGGTCCCTGAAGACTCTGCAGCTCCTTCTTCTTCCGTCTTCTCTTCCAGACTTCCCTCGCGGACGGTGTAGGTGTTCCTTGGCGCTTGCACTCCTCCTCGTCATCCATGAAGTTCCGACAATATCTATGCATGCACACGAGAGGGGTGTCAAGTAGTATACCATCCTCAAAGGGGTCAAGTGAACACGTGTAAAGGGGAAGATTCACCTTTAGGTATGAGAAGTAGATGTCGCACGTGTCACTTGCCAAATGGACTCTTGACATGGTGATGCCCGTAGGATGCTCCGCATCAGCACCAATCTCATTTAAATAGATGACAAGTGATGTATGTTCAGGGATAAATGAGGACATACGAACATAAAAAAGAACATACAATTTGTGTAGGCACGATGCACACAAAAAATTGTTTAGACACATTCCTAGAGAAAAACTTTTCGACGGAGCAAAATTCATTGTGAAATGAACATAGATAGTTTCTACTTAGTAGATGAAAAGGAAAAATTCAGATAGGGACATGTAATCCTCAAACGACATGTTTTTACCTTTCTAATGCCATGTATCTACTTACCGAATTTTAGATATAAACTTACAATATAACTTCATTTTTTATGCAGCTCGGTTGGAGGCAATGATGTTTTCAGATCCCACAAAGGGCATGAAAGTTTGTTGTAACATGCTGCAAATTTTCGCATTGGAGTTGGCTAAAATTCCTGGGGATAATGGCTTAGTAGAGTTATATGGATACATAGCAGCGCGGGACGAAGTGGATATGTTGCTTAATTATGTCGTCAATATTAGCAGGAGTGCATACACATACCCAGGTGGAATTATTTCAAGGAATAAGTCCATCCTAACATCCCCTAGTACTGAGGTTTGCATGTTTAACCCCCTTAATTATAGTCCTGAATCTGCCCATTAAAAGCACACATCCTATGGGTGCAGCCTTTTGGAGGCCGAGCCCCAGGGAGCTCGTTTTGAAAACCAAATTTCTAAAGCGCGAACTTTTTTTGAATGTTTTTTTGTGAACAATCACACACATGTGTATTACATATGTGCGAAAATTCATAACCATATACTTTCACACGTGGCATACAGAAAAAAAGCCAAAAATGTATTTCTAAGATGAGCCAATATTTTTTGTTGTTGGTCCGGAATTATTTTTTGTACAGCCTAAAGAAATCAAATGATTTTTCACACGTTCAAGCAGAAAACGTATATGTTTCCATGGATTTTTTTTAAATTAAAATTTTGAAATATGACATTTGAAAAATACCGAGCTCCCTGGACCTGCCCTCCATTGGCATTTTCCGCCCATCCTATATCCTATATAACTGAATAGGTGATCTCCACTAATCTATTTCTTTTAACATGCAAAACATGTCAACTCAACATGCAACCATGCATGAAAAGGGCCTGCCACAACATACAGTCATGCATGAGAAAAGGCCCACTTCAACATGCTACCATGCATATTAGTAATGTGATGCCCATCTAAATGGTTTTCTACTATACAATAACCAAATACAAATATGGTGCATTTACAGTTTTAATTCTCATACCATTTTATGCAACCAAATATCAATGCAATATATTTTGCAACTAGTTCACGTAGCAACAGGCTGGGTATCATCTAGTTTGGATAGTATATATTGGAGGTTGTTTCAGCGACATGGGTCGTTAGATGGACAATGCCACAAGGGCAAAACCGCCCCCAAAGAGTCTATCATTTAGATGGTATGGAATATTTTAGGAGCCAGATACTAGATGTTTTTGTACATAATTAAGTAGATGGAGCTTGCTATTCATGGGGTTAAGTAGATTCCTTATTTTAAAATTGCATTATTCATTTTAAAATATAAGTAAACTTAACACATGCAACGAACACTACATTTAATTGATGGAATACTGCAAAAGGTATTCTCTTTTACTTCATTAATTGGGATAGATTATGAATTTTGTATTATTTATGCTCTTGAATTATGTACTCCCTCCGTTCCTAAATATAAGCCTTTTTAGAGATTCTAATATGAACTACATATGGAGCAAAATGAGTGAATCTACACTCTAAAATACGTCTATATACATTCATGTGTACTCCGTATTGAAATCTCTAAAAAAACCTTATATTTAAAAACGGAGGGAGTGGTAAACATAAAGCACAGTTTTCACTCTTGAAATTTCAATAACTAGAAATAAGTATTTGTTGTTGTTGTTCCACAATTATCAATTTTGGTATTGGGCCAATGTAATATTTTGTCTTACCAACGGAAAAATACTTCCCCATGTGATCAGTTTGTGTATGGGTAGAAGAATAATAGTACAATGCATTGGATTGTACAAGCTAGTGCTATATTATTATGAAATTGCGATTTACTGTGAAGACAAATTTAAATTATGAAATGAATGGAGTATGATGTATCCCAGACCAAATCGAGTTGAATTGTTTTGGATTCTTGTTTGCTTCACCAAAATTGATTTCCCTCTTTTTATGGGCATATACAAATACATAACATTAATGATCCCAACCTAGAACACTCGCTTAATTATTTCTATTTTCACATAGGCTTTGGTAAATAAATAATTTGAATTTGAAACAAAACCAAATGTTGGGCCATTTTATGTGAGTCACGCCATTATGCACTATGTATCCATTTTGTTTAAAGATCTTGGTTATCAGTTGTAAGGTTTAAGTAAATGGTTTTTTACAAGTGAAGCATCATAATGGAAATATTTAGCTTTAGATATTTCTTACTTTAATAGGAAGAGCTACTAATTACAATACCAATTCTGTAGGGTTCTCTCATTTGCATGGCTAGTGGCCCTAGGTGAGGGATAGAGTTGGCGAACTATACAATAATTGAGTATGACATGAGGATCAAAAGAGGTAGACATGAAAGAGATGACCTACAACTGATCGACGGCGCAATAGAATTTTGCATCACGAGAACATGGAATCGGCCGTTCACAATTAACATCCGTGGCGACTGTGGTGGTGCGGTCGACATGACTTTAGCATGTCTTCACAACGCGGTCGAGGCGACTGTAGAGGTTCTTATATCAGAATTGCATGGTAGTTTCAACATGTCTCTCAGATGTTTTACCAGCAGGTTCTATAAAGAGATTCGGTTGTTCGATGGCGTCGTTACCGAGTCTTATGGCTTGAAGAGGTATGTGGTTGCGGTAATGAAGAGGTCTTTCATACGTTTGAAATTCAAGGTACACGCCCCGTCGTCCAGTTCCAAGTCAAGACTTTGTTGTACGTTCAAGGCGAAGACCAATGGGCATAATGCTCGAGAGCTAAAGACTGATTTTGCAGTTATCTCAGTGAAGGTGACTTGGTCGACACTGCCTAATAGCTTTCCTGGCTAAGGTTTGTCGGACCGTACTTGTGTCTGTGATGAGCGGACAATGGGATTAACGACACACTTAGGCAATGTGGAGTCATGGACTTGTGACAATGATTAGAGTGTAATCAAACTATTGTACTAAATATTTGGTCCACATGCTGATGAATCTTTCCTTTTAAGAAAACTATGTGTCTTTGTTTTCAGGGTTAGGAAATTATGTATATGTTGAGGCTAGGTTAATTAGTTGTCTATGTTAATATGTTGCCCGGATTAGACTATAAATACGTGATAGAGTTATGTCAATTGTGCTGCCTTAGGTGTCAGAGATGCCAAATGTGGACGGCCGATGCCATGCGGTATTGATATGTCTATCAAATGTTTTACCAGTGGGTTTGCTGTGGAGATCCGGCTTTTCGATGGCACCGTCATCTGATTCTAAATCCCTACGCCATTGTACCTTCGAGGCAAAGACCAATGGGCATAAATCCCGAGAGATAAAGACCGATTTTGGGTTGGTCTTGGTGAAGATGACTTGGTCGACGTTGCCTAGTAGCTTTTCTGTCTAAGGTTTGTACTATGATCGTACTTCCGCCCGTGATGAGCGGGTCAACACATTAAGGGCATTTCCAATCCCGATCCACAAATCTCCTGCATGCGTTTGGATTGTGCTGTTTGGACAGCGGAAGCCATCCAATAAAGACCTATATCAGTAATGGCGCGGTCAGAACGCAATTTCTTCTGTAAACTGGAGACAAACGTGGTAGGGCTTTGCGGGAGTCTGGGCCGATCCCAAGCCCTCTTCTGGCCGCCCTGTCCCACCAAAATCCCCACCTCCTTCCGCACGTTTTCGGTCGGCATCGCTCCAAAGCGTTAGCGCCCACATTCATGCCCGGCCAGAGCGGACGCGACCGCTCACTGGCGCTGGCATTAAAACGGCGCGCCGGCCGAGAGCGCCGCTCGCTTCGTTTCCCGGTGTAGGCGACTGTCGCGCGTTCAAAGAACACAACGGACGCCCGTTCGTCCGTCTGCTGCCCACATTGATGGCACACGGTTACCTAGGCGTCTACTCCGACGCCACATGTCTGTCCCTCTGTCGCCCACCATTGCTATATAAACCACTGCCCCGGCCATAGCCACAATCATCCACCTCCGATCCCTCTTTGCACCACTCTCACCATGGATCAATCCCCCGCCAAAGCTCTTTGGGACGGACTCATATCGGATCAAAAGAAAGAGATGGCCGCCATTGCTGCCGGCTGGCTGGCCTGCCGGCAGACAGTCGAAGGACGACGACGTCCCAATGGAGGACGCTGCCGACGATAAAACAGTGCCACCCTCCTCCTCCGCATCATCCTCGTCGGTGCATTGCACCATGACTATCGGCGAGGCCTGCGCCTATTACATGGACATGGTGCGGGAGGACCAGTTCGGAAGGCGTAAGCTGATGCCACCTACAACAACGACATCTTGCAGAAGCACATGCAGGCGGATTGTAGCTTGCCACCGGTAGGGTTGTCGCGCTGGACGCGGACTTGGCGGAGCAGGAGCCGCTGCTCGAGTCCTACCGCTCCGCCCGCGAGATCCGCCTCGCCTGCTGGTGGCACTAACGCCAGCGAATGGCGGAGGTGACGACTGCCTACAAGGAGAGCGACGATGCGGGCAAGGCGGTGTTCGGCGAGACCGACGACAAGGAGGAGGACATCACCGAGTCAGCGCCCCGCCGCGACAACCACGAAACCGGCACGCCGGTGGGCTCCGCCGGCAGCGAGAAAGAGTAATACATGGTAGGTCGCCGCCGCTCGTGTCCCAGCAAGGCCACAACTCCTCCCCTCCCGTCGATGCCAAGCTTGGTGGGCTCAGCATCAGCCGGTCGATTAGTCGCTTGGCGGCGACATGGAGGAGGACAACTTCACTTCCCGGGTCACGGAGACGGAGCTGGAGAGCGTCGAGCCAGAACCGGAGACGATGAAGCTTCAGTTCTTGGGGCTCATGGCCGGATATGGGGAACGGACACCGGCAACCATTTAGATTAGGTACTAATTATACCTCCATAGCCGGACAAGCACCGCTTTGATGTAAATGTAATGAAATCTGGACGTGTTTATATGAAATCCTACTGTTTTGATTGAATTTTGTCCGGTTGGTTCAATTGTAGTCAAGAGATGCCCTAACAACTTTTACTTGGTCAGTCTAGAGTCGTGGACTTCTACCAAAGCTTTTTTAACAGGGAAAGGGTTCCGATGGACCCTGAGATGCACTGTATTTTGGTCTAGATGCCATAGATGCGCTGCAGTTATTTTACAATTTGTTTCCTCACTCCATTATTGTAGCACTAGGGGTAACTTAGGTCAAAAGTCTGGAGGAATTTCTCAGCTACTCCTATATACAGTGGCTTCCCGCTGGACGTGAGATGGGAAATGAGAACAGAGGATGTACCTCTGAATTACTGTGTTTAGTTCTAGTTTCTAACTTATTCTACACACTTAAGTAATTGGTTTTTTCACTACTCGTATTTCCATTCTCTCAACATGCAGCTGTACAAAATGGATGAATATCTTCTAATACGCGAAACATTGTTTAGGTCATGATTATTTATTTCATACACATGTGAATACTTTGTTTTGAAGATGGATGAATATTACTTTTTCTCTATAGTTTCTTACTCATTTTTAACTTCTTCTGGCAAATTCATGATTTTTTCACATGCGAAACATCTTTTTAGTCATGAAAATGTATTTTCATACATAAGAATAATTTGTTTTCAACCGCAAAAAAAAGAATAATTTGTTTTGAAAATACATTAATCTATATCTATACCTATACCTACCTACTATTATATTATATTATATATATATTATATTATATATATATTTAAATAAAGCAAGGTGCGTTTCTCTGAATTTTCATCCGTTCACCGACGTAGAAAAAAAATCTATCCAAGGGCCGTGCACACTGCTAGAAAAGAAAAAACAAATTTCATACATGGGCCGTGCACACTGTGGCCCGGCGAAGGTAGCCCACTTATTTATCTGCCCTGAATGCTGTGGAATCCTATTGCCGCACGAAGCGTCAAATAGATAGAGCTTCGCACAAGACAACCAAAACTGGGCCGGCCCATTTTCTGTATTTCTGTGTTCTGTTTCTAATTCCTTTTCCTCTCTCTTATTCTTTCCTGATTATCTTTTCATTTCAATTTTAGATTATTTTCCCTTTTCTTGTAAATTAAAAGCTTGAAAAAATCGTTCAAAATTTCAATTTCTTCTATATTTTAGAAAAAAAAATCAGAATTTAAATTTTTTGTTCCTGTCTTATGAAATGTTCAAAACTTTTATTTTTAGTTCCCATTCCAAAATGTGTTCAAAATTTAAAAATGGTCAATAGTTTCAATAATTTGCATTTTTTAAAATATTCTTGTTTTAGTAAAATGTTCATAAATTCAAAATAATATTCGTGGTTAAAAAACACATTTTCTAAACTTGTTTTAAATGTTCAAAACATGTTCACACATTCAACAAATGTTCATGTTTTTTCAAAAGGTTCCTAGTGTCAAAAAATTATGATTTTTTTGAATTAACTATTTCAAATGATGTTCGCCTTTTTCCAAAAATGAACAAAATTTCACAAAATGGTTCGTGTTTTTAAAACTGTTCGGGGTTTCAAAATTTGATCATGTTTCCAAAAATATTCAGCAATTCATAAATATTTTTTTTTGGAAAAATTCAGAAACAAAAAATGTTTTTAATATGGCGCTGCAGCATATTCTTAAACATTCCGGCTGGCCATTGGTCAGCAGGACCCATTTGTCGAGTGGCTAGCAGCCCGTGGTTGAGTTTTTCAGCTCCTGAATTTGATGCTTCAACATGTCATTTTTTGTAAATTTATATCTTGCCTTACAAACATAGATCTATTTGGTGTTTTCCAATGCCCCCCCCCCCCCCCGCAAAAAAAAAAATATGAACTGTTGTGCGTCCCACGTGCTATTTGACGATAAAAGAGAATATGCTTGTTGGCTATAATTGAAATATATTATGGGCACGTGCCAATAAAAGAGAATATGCTGGTTTGGCTCTAATTAAGAAGATATGTGGACACGTGAGCGCTGAAATAATTAAAGAGAATAAACCTGATAAAGAAGGGACTGCCTGGTTATGCGTGGATTATGCTAATAAAACGGGATTTATGCATTGCAATCAATAATCCATCCGGTTACGTTGTCGTAGGAGAGAGTGGTCGAAGCAACCGTGTTCCGAAGTTCGCCGCGCAGCTACCAAATGAGGAGACATCCACAATCCCGACACGAAGGTGAACCTGAAGGAAAAAAATGAGTTGGGTGGTCGCCGCGATGCCGACTAATGCCAACACTATCAAGATCTCACGGGACAAACATGACACGCGAGAAGACCACATCTCCTCGCTTTGTCGCCCCATCATTGTGAATATTGTTTTTGGTGAACACGTAATTTATCTCTCTCGTTGCTTTTCAAAAAATATCTCTCCCGTTGCAACGTGGGCACATGTGCTGGTATCTTTTATGAACAAGTGAACACTTTTTCAGTAGTCACCAACATTTGCTTGCAATGAATCAACAGTTTCAATTAGAATGAAAAACAGGTTTTACGAATACCACAATGTTTCGCGCAAAATCTTTATATAATTTTTGAAACATTTTCCACTAGTGGTGTGAACAATTTTTTAGTATACATGGATAAATCTTACAAGTAACTATATGAACACAATTTGAAATCAGATGAAACATTATTTCATCTATTAAACTGATTTTCATGTAGATGGTTGGCGGGAAGGGTTAGGGTTTCTCATCTTGCGTGTGCGATGGCGAGGTCTGATGTCACACACTTCGTATTTAGAAAGGGGTTCAATGGCGACGACAGCGGCTGCAGCGCACTTGTCCTTAGCGGCATGTGCATGAAGACTTCCCAGCTGTTATCGGCAAGGTCAGGACGGCTTCGATAGGGGACCGACGACATTAGCGTGTCGTGGTAGTGGTCGTTTGCTAGTCTAGGAACCTTGATGCAGTTTTTATTATATTTGGAGTGTTGTGTACTTCTGTTGAACTTTCGTAATAAATCTGGGTCCTTTTCAAAAAAAGTAGTATAACAATAAGTCACCACCACTATGGCAAGCACAGTCGCCAATGTCACCACAATCCCCTTGACCCATTTGATTCACGCACAAAGACAACCCGCAACCCGCGTCCGTGGTACACCATCTTGGACGACGACAACTGCCATGGTGCTGCATCCACGGATATCCAAAGTTCCCTCCTGGATGTGCATGCGCTTTGGCCGCTGACGTAGCATCCGGCACCACTGTGGCCACTTGGAGACGGGAGCGCATGCTAGAGACGCCGCTCCCCTTCTCCTGTGTGCTTGTGAAGGATGCATATATCTCTATGGCGCGACAATCGTTGGCTCCTTCGCCATGGTATGGTTCTCCTCCTTGGCCGAGACAAGGCTCGGCATCCACACACTTGGATGGCACCGGCAATAAAGACCTAGACGTGCCTCTCACGAATGGTGATAATGATGTGGAGGCACCCTTGACCGAGGGAGATGCAGCTCTCGATGCCCCCTTCATGGTAGGATATGGATCTTGCTGCTTGATTGGCATTGCGGACGAGAACCGTTGCTTCATTGCCAAACCACCTGATAGCGCCATGAGTATTGAGTAGCCAGGAGTCTGGCCCCAAAAACAGTTGATTGATCATTGATTGTTAAAAACAAAGAAGGTATTTTGGAGGGAGGGTAGTTGTTGATTGACTATTTTACAAAGGAAAGATGGGTTAGGGGTGGTGTTTGCAATTGCAGTGGAGTACCGGCAGTGGTACCATTTCATCCAAGGTAGGTCAAGTTGTTGAAGAAGCCTGGAAGCAAATTTTATAAGTAGAAAATCATTATGAACAGCAAGATTTTTGACACCTAGACCACCCGAAAATTTAGGTTTGCAAACGTTTTTCCAAGCGATGAGACATTATTAATGGCTTCTTCGTCCTCTAGCTCACGCGTAGCTCAGGGCCAAGAGGCACTATCTCGTGGCACTTGTCCTTGCTGTATGAACTAGTTGTTGATTTTTGTTTTGAAAAAAGGGGTCGTACACCTAGCACATAGTTCTACATTCTACGGGTGTCGTCTCCACAACCACAACATAAGATTGCGCGCCCCAAGTTTGCTTTGTCTTCAAATTCATCGTCTCGTGCTTATGTTTACTCACCGTATTCCAGTTTGGGCAACATAATTTATTGGATTGGAAGAAAACTATACATGCATTCTGGAAGCTAACCAAGGTTCCACAGTTGCACCTCTAGTGACAGTCGGCCCGTCAACTACCTCTAGGAATAAGACTAGTAATATAGCCCGTAACTAGCTATATGAGTGCCATATCATCAAGAGTCATCATTATTAAATCACTCTTATAATAGAGATGACTACTGGTTTAGTCATTATTTTTTTCAATTTTCCTCTTTCCATTTCCTCTCATTTACTCGTTTTACCTAGGAGCACATGTACATATTGCCTCTTGCATGAGAGTCCACTCCTTCTCATTTTCCTCTTTCCTCCACATAGACAAAAGTGACATGTAAGTAGGCTTATAGCCCCTTATTATACTTTCTCTAATTCCCGATCCGCTAACCAGCGGTCCACATGGACTCAACAGGACCGCGGTAAGCATCCCTTCAAACCCTTTTAGCTCATCGCAGACCATGTACTCCACCAGGAGGAGAGCCACCAACAAACGGACTACCGGAGCCATCTACTGACGGCTCCCATCCTGTTCCCCATTGCATTCATCCATTGGTCAAACATTGGTTGGCCAACTATACATTCCCACATTGAGATTTAGTACAAATTACAAGTCAAACCATCCAAAAAGGGTTAGAAAAGGCACTATTAAGTACAATGCACCGCGAGCAGCTAAATTGTTGATTGGATCTAGAAGGAACTCCATCTCCCAATGCGCCATCGTAAGGATAGGGGCGGAGCCAGGATTTGAACATTACAGGGCGAAAAATAGCTATACAAGAGATCTTACACAAATGTGAATCAATACTTAAATATAAGATCAGTCTATGAATCAAATAATAATAACATATCCTCTACATTTGACTACATTCTGCTTGTCTGACTCTACGTATGTGCCCATTGGACGAACAAGTAGATAATCTTCTCAATGGTGAAATTTTGTAGAAGATTATTCTTAATATAGCCAATCCCTATACTAAACAACGCTTCCCCCATGATTAAAAAATTGAAGAATTGATTGATTAATCTTTTATGTGATTCCATAGAACAAGACAAGCTATTATGTAATCTTGTTTACCATAGATCTACAAATTAATAAACAGTATTGTGTATAAACCAAACTATAATATTAATATATGATGTACCCGAGGCACGACCATAGGAGGCGTCTACCAGAAGAACGTGTAGCAGCAACAACATCATCACGGCGACCAAAGTTCGACGAAGAGTATGACCTCTGTGAGGGGCAATTACTCGCTTTAGCCTAGGGACACGATGGGATCGGATGAATGAATCAATTGTCTCCTCGCTTAGGTACATGCATACGGTGCCTTCTGTCCAACTATCTGGGCATGTTTCCGGGTCTTTAATCCAATGGTCGATTACTTATTGCAATCGGTTGGTGGTGGCCTCTTGGGCTTGATCTTACAGGGCAAAGGGTTTCCACTATTGGCCGGCGACTAATTGCGATAGTTTTGAGTGTAGATGAAATTATCTTTTGAAGCACAGGAGTAAGAGATTCATCACCAAACAACCTCAATCTTGTTAGTTTTGGAGTGGGTACACCTCCTAGATCGGCTAGGTATGCTTGGAAGCCTTTCAGGTGTGAAGAAACCAAGAAGTTTGTATAGGCTTAGAGACTTCCTACTTCGTGAAAATCTACTCCGAGCGAGGCTAGACCTTCGTGATTGTATTCCATGCTCGCATAGGTGTTTGCTCCTTCGTGGACCCTTACTGGGTTAGTCCTTCATGCGTCATCCCTCCATGGAACTTGTAGCCGTGATTTTCATGATCCTAGAACCATAGTGGGTTGAAGCCTCCATCAATGTGTAGTAGGATAGTGCCCAACTATCCGAACCACGTGAAAAATCTTCATCAAGCCATCCCGTGTTTGCATTCCTCTAAACTTTACCTAAGCAAGGAGATGATTGATCAAGGTTTCAACTTGTGCAATTTGTTGTCTTCCGCGCCTGTACTCTATTAGAATTTCATGTGTAGGGTGTTTCTAGGATACCGGTAGAAAAATATTTAATTGCTAAGCAAACTTAAAATTGGGGAAAGAATAGACTAAACAATCCTACACTTAACCCTCTTAATTATAATATGAGGTTATTGCCATTTAAATTATCCACTCCCATGTGGCTCATTATGTGGACATTGGTACATGGGCAAAACCGCCTAGAGGATCATTTAGATGGGTATATTTTGATGGTACAACATATTTAGAGATACCTTGTACAGAAGTGTGTTAAGTAGACGAACCTTGATATTTGTTGGTTAAGTAGACTTATTATCTCTATTTTACATTATATTGTGCATTTTGTAGTATAAGGATAAAATCATCACATGAATAGAACATATGAGATTGGACCACTACATCATGTCCATGGCATACTACTACAACTACTATTGTCTTTTTATATTATTCAATGTGGGATACTTTGTGAATGATGTATTATCTGTGCTCTCAAATTATTTAGTAATCATAAAGCTCAGTTTTTACCCTTCATTTTCTTAATAAGTACACGTAAGATTTGTTTATTACTATTGTTCGATAGTTATTTATTGTGTTATAACTCCCATGTAGTATTTTGTCTTAACTGTGGGAAGATGCTTCCATTAATCTTTACATTTATTCTTATAAGATCTCAGCTAGTGGCTATTCATTTACCCTACCAGTCGTCATCAAAATTACCTATTATTATTATTATTGTACTAGGAAATTGCCAAAGTTGTTGTCAATACTATGGATGATGAATAATTGATTCAACCGATGAGTATTCTAAGAAAAAAGTATCCCACACAAAGTTAAGGACAATGCTTTTGACAATGATACTCTTTTTCCATGAATATATGTCCATTCTGACCCTCTAAGTGAGGTGGTCAAATGATTATCAAACATTTTTTTACATTTCGAACAGCATGTATTCTTTTACTTTGTTAATTGCAGCTAAAAACTAACAATATAACTTTACTTTTTATGAAGCTCGGCTGGGCATGAAACATCCTACTTGTTGCATGCTGCAAATTTTCTCATTAGCTATGGCTAAAATTCCTCAGGGTGATGACCTAGTAGAGTTGTATGGATACATAGCAGTGTGGGATGATCTGGATCTGTTGCTTAATTATGTCGTCAATATTAGCAGGGATGATCCCATCAATGTGGAGAAGGTGCACATCCTTACCCATATGCAATTATTTGGAGGAATAAGTCTATCCTAACACCTCCTAGCATCAAGGTTTGCCAGCTTAACCTACTTAATTATAAGAACTTAACAAAACTTGTGTCTGCCCATTAAAAGCATCGACTAGCGTCCTAATCACACATTTGGATAGTTTCGGAGAATGTCTCACCCATGAGGCTCGTTAGGTGGACACTGCCCCAAGGGCCAACAACTCCAAACGCTAACTAGGAAATTGCCAAAGTTGTTGTCAATACTATGGATGATGAATAATTGATTCAACCGATGAGTATTCTAAGAAAAAAGTATCCCACACAAAGTTAAGGACAATGCTTTTGACAATGATACTCTTTTTCCATGAATATATGTCCATTCTGACCCTCTAAGTGAGGTGGTCAAATGATTATCAAACATTTTTTTACATTTCGAACAGCATGTATTCTTTTACTTTGTTAATTGCAGCTAAAAACTAACAATATAACTTTACTTTTTATGAAGCTCGGCTGGGCATGAAACATCCTACTTGTTGCATGCTGCAAATTTTCTCATTAGCTATGGCTAAAATTCCTCAGGGTGATGACCTAGTAGAGTTGTATGGATACATAGCAGTGTGGGATGATCTGGATCTGTTGCTTAATTATGTCGTCAATATTAGCAGGGATGATCCCATCAATGTGGAGAAGGTGCACATCCTTACCCATATGCAATTATTTGGAGGAATAAGTCTATCCTAACACCTCCTAGCATCAAGGTTTGCCAGCTTAACCTACTTAATTATAAGAACTTAACAAAACTTGTGTCTGCCCATTAAAAGCATCGACTAGCGTCCTAATCACACATTTGGATAGTTTCGGAGAATGTCTCACCCATGAGGCTCGTTAGGTGGACACTGCCACAAGGGCAAACCACTCCAAAGTCTATGATTTAGACGGCATGGAATTCACAAGTCAAATATCAGATTTGTGTATTAATTAAGTAGACCGGGCCTTGGTATTCAAAGGGGCCAAGTAGATTTATCCTTATGTTGAACTAGATTATTCACTTCGTAATATAGGGCTGGACTTATTACATCGAGAAAATTTCTTATTTGGCACTATCTTAAAATCTGGTTCTTTATTTGACACTGGAAAAAAAATTCTTCTCTATTTGACACTAGTCCTAAATTTTATTCCCTATACGACATTTTCGTCCATTTTAAGCCTAAATGGCACCTGAAAAGACGATTTTGCCCCTCATGCGGTATGTGTGTGCGCGCGTGTGTGCTGTTGCGTGTGTGGGTGCACACGCACATGTGTGATGCTGCTGCATGTGTGTGTGCATGTGTGCCGCTGCGTGTGTACGTGCGTGTGTGTGTGTGTGCGCTGTTGCGTGCCTATGTGCTGCCTGTGTGTGTGCTGCGTGTGTGCGTGCGTGTGCATGTGTGTTGCTGCGTGTGTGTGTGTGCGTGTGTGTGTGTGTGCACGTGCGCGTGCGTGTTGTTGCGTGTGTGCGCGCGTGCGTGTGTGTTGGTGCATGTGTATATGTTGCTGTGTGTGCTCCTATCCTCGCACTGGTGCTGCGTGTGTGCGCTATTGCCCC
Organism: Triticum urartu; assembly: GCF_003073215.2. Classification (NCBI taxonomy): domain Eukaryota; kingdom Viridiplantae; phylum Streptophyta; class Magnoliopsida; order Poales; family Poaceae; genus Triticum; species Triticum urartu. Next base: position 24,527 of record NW_024111024.1, read on the forward strand.
CCTACACACATATCATATGAGGGGCAAAAGAGTCTTTTCAGGTGTCATTTAGGCTCAAAATGAATGGAAATGTCATATAGGGAATAAAATTTAAAACTTGTGTCAAATAGGGAAGAAATTTTTTTCAGTGTCAAATAAGGAAGCAGATTTTAAGACAGTGTCAAATAAGGAATTTTGTCTATTACATCCATGCATAGAACACTACATTATCTCTAGACATGCTGCAACAACCTCTCTCTTTTACATCTTTAAAGTTAGGATAGATGGTGAACTTTGTATTATTTGTGCTCTTGAAATATGTAGTAAACATAAAGCTCAGTTTTCACTTTTTTCTTAATAACTAGAAATAAGATTAATTTATTGTCATTGTTCCATGAGTATTTATTTTGCTATAACTCATGTAAGTATTTTGCCTTACCTGCAGGAAAAATGCTTCCCCGTGTCATTAGACTATTCATAAGTAGCACAATATTAGTATAGTACTTCGGATTGTATAAGCGAGTACTATACTAGTATGAAATGATGATTACTATAGGAACAATTTTAAATAATTAAACTAATGGAGTATGATGTATTCCAAAGAAATCGAACAGAGTTCCTTTGGGTTCTTGGTTGCTTTGTAGTACACTACATGAAATGATTTAATTTCATTTTGTTTGTAGGCATATGAATAAACATAAGATCAATGACCCCATCACTAGAACATTCGTTTTGCTTTTTTCTGTTTTCATCTCACACAAACTTCTGTAAATAAATATTTGGGTTTTGAAACAAAATAGGGCCAATTTTCCCGGTCACAACATTATGCACTCTGTATCCATTTTGTTGAATGCATTACAAAGATGTTGGTCATCAGTTGTAAGATCTTAAGTAAATGTTTTTACACGTGAACCATCATAGCAGAAGTATTTAGCTTTAGATATATGTCTTACTTTTAGACGAAGAACTACTAAATATAATATTAATTTTGTAGGGTTCTCTCATCAGCATGGCTGGTGGTCCTAGGCGAGGGATATATATGAACGACGATGGTCTAATTGAGTATGACATGAGGATCAAGAGAGGAAGGCGAGAAGGAGATGACCTACAGGTGATTGACGGCGCAACAATCTTAAGCCCTTGGGGCACATCGAAGCGGCTGTTCACATTTAACATCTCTGGCGACTGTGGCAGTGCAGTCGCCATAACTTTAGCATATCTTTCTAGCGCGGTTGAGGCCACAGTAGAGGTTCTCGTATCAGAAGTGCAGAGTGGTTTCCATATGTCTCTCAGATGTTTTCCCATTGGGTATTATGACGAGATCCGGCTCTTCGATGGCGCCATTGTCAAGTCTTGTGCCCTCAAGAGGTCTGTGGTTGCCGTAGTAAGGTGGTCTTCCATACGTTTGAAATTCAAGTTATGCGCATCGTCATCCGGATCCGAGTCCCATCGTCGTTGTACCTTCAAGGCGAAGACCCACGGGCATAACACTCGAGAGATAAAGACTGATTTTGCGCTGATCTCGGTGAAGGTCACTTGGTCGACGCTTGGTGATGCCAGGTAGCTTTCCTGGATAAGGTTTGTCCGACCGTAAATGTGTGTCCGTAATGAGCGGACCAAGGGATTAACGACGTACTTAGGCAGACTGGAGTCGTGTGCTTGTGACAAGCTTGGAGTGTAATCAAACTGTTGTACTATCTACTTACATATTCGGTCCAGCGCAGGTGCCACGGATGCTCCACAGTCCTGCTGTGTTCCACATTTTGTTTCTTCTTTCCACTGTTTTGGCAACACGGATTAGGTCAAAACGAGAGTGAACGATGTACACGACTCCTGTTTCAAATGTTCGGTTCTAATTTCTCAACTATTCATTATGTATGCTGTACATCTAAACTCCGTATGGAAGCCATTCATGAGGAAATTATGCTGTTAAAATTGGATTCGAGTTTTTCCTTGTGAAATAATGTATATGTAATTATGACATTTAGCAGTACATGCATGTGGTGGTTGCACCTTGACTGGCTTCCAGAGTAGCTGGCTGAGCTTTTGAGCCATAATTGGCGGAAGAATCTTGTTGATTTTCTAGGTAATACTTTGCGGTTTAGACCTTTTGTTTCACTCAGGACTGGGGTGGTTATTGATGCCGGGTGGCTTGTGAGTGTATTCATGTTTTTTTAGAACGAAGACTCAAGCAGAACCCGGCTTTGAATTAATAAAGCCATCAAGCGGTCAGAATTATAACTTTAAATTACACCACTCACCAACTAAAGAAAAGAAGACAAACGACAAAGATACAAGGGCGCCGGGGGCAGCTCACAATGCACATACAACAAGCTAGTTAGAAAGATTGGCGTAGAGCATATAGCTTGGAGATGCCAATAAGCTCTTGCATGCCGACAACCAAGGCGAAAGCGATATCCTGGTCAGGAGAGTGCACCGACGACGATGCAAGGCACGTCGTTGCCAAAACACCTGGGCTTGAAGAAGACACATCCATCCAGATCCATCGTCAATGAAGGCCCTTGCCTCCTCGCCTGGCTCGAAGGCGCCGCACCGTTGAACGATGGACATGCTCACCCTAGAGCATGGATGGATGGCATCGAAGAAACCACATGGGCGGAACCAAGCGTTCCCGACATGCCGACGACGACTCACCTAGAGCAGAGCAACACCATATGCCATAGTTCTGACATGAAAGAGGGCGAGCAGTCATAATGCACAATTGGGCAACAGCAAAGGCCAAGACCAAATTGGGAGCTTTGGCTCGGTCGACGAGCTGTAGTGCAGCCATCGTAGGAGGGGAACCCTATCCCCTCCCGTCCTGGAAGATCCAAAGGCACCGGAGGAGTACACTGCAGACCGGCAAAGAGCATCAGAACAGGTTGACCCAGCACCAAGGGAGACACCGCCACCGTTGGACGCACGCTGCCGCCGCCGACACACTCCACCTACACCACAACGAAGCCCATAACCCATCTTTGTTCCCAAAACAGCGCCTTCAAGAAGGTTACGGCGCCAAGGGCGTCGCTGAAGGAAATATGCCCTAGAGGCAATAATAAAGTTATTATTTTATTTCCTTATATCATGATAAATGTTTATTATTCATACTAGAATTGTATTATCCGGAAACATAATACTTGTGTGAATACATAGACAAACTAAATGTCACTAGTATGCCTCTACTTGACTAGCTCGTTAATCAAAGATGGTTATGTTTCCTAACCATAGACATGTGTTGTCATTTAATTAACGGGATCACATTATTAGGAGAATGATGTGATTGACATGACCCATTCCATTAGCTTAGCACCCGATCGTTTAGTATGTTGCTATTGCTTTCTTCATGACTTATACATGTTCCTATGACTATGAGATTATGCAACTCCTGTTTGCCGGAGGAACACTTTGTGTGCTACCAAACGTCACAACGTAACTGGGTGATCATAAAGGTGCTCTACAGGTGTCTCCAAAGGTACATGTTGGATTGGCGTATTTCGAGATTAGGATTTGTCACTCCGATTGTCGGAGAGGTATCTCTGGGCCCTCTCGGTAATGCACATCACATAAGCCTTGCAAGCATTGCAACTAATAAGTTAGTTGCGGGATGATGTATTACAGAACGAGTAAAGAGACTTGCCGGTAACGAGATTGAACTAGGTATTGAGATACCGACGATCGAATCTCGGGCAAGTAACATACCGATGACAAAGGGAACAACGTATGTTGTTATGCGGTCTGACCGATAAAGATCTTCGTAGAATATGT
>NW_024111025.1:0-11794 GCF_003073215.2 Triticum urartu
CCCCTGCCTCGTGGCTTCCTCGTTGCTTCCCTTACGTGGACTCCAAGTCTCGCGGGTTGCTTTCCTTCCAAAAATAAGTTCCGTGAAGTTTCAGGTCAATTGGACTCCGTTTGATTTTCCTTTTCTGTGATACTCTAAAACAAGGAAAAAACAAAAACTGGCACTGAGCTCTGGGTTAATAGGTTAGTCCCAAAAATAATATAAAAGTATATAATAAAGCCCATAAACATCCAAAACAGAAGATAATATAGCATGGAGCAATCAAAAATTATAGATACGTTGGAGACGTATCAGTGCCGACCCAAATTCTGGGGCTGATGCCGGGTTAGGAGTGAAAGGAGGCACCTTTTACTCTTCCTGCTGTGGTGGGTGCTCCGTGATGTGGACGGTGGACGCGGTCTTGGACATGGAGGCGGGGGCGGCAGCCCCGGATGTCGGTCCGCATGGTTGGCTCTCCGGCGTGCACCATGGCAGCGGTGGTGGCTTCCCTTCTTGGTCGTGTGGGTGATAAGAAGGGTGGTGGTGGGTGGCCCGGGTGTGCTCTCTGTCTTGGCAGTGGCGTCGCCCCGATCCGGAATTGGGGATCTGCTCACGTCACACTTGTCCTGGAGGCCTCGTGGTGGCATGGAGAACTGCCGAGCAAAAGCTTCGCACTTTGTCTCCGATGACGGCGACGCCCGTGGGCGCCTTTCTTTTTCGGAAGACGTCGTCAAGGTGTTCTTCTTCATGTCAAGGTTCCGGGTGAAAACCCTTGTCCAGCTGGACTCGACAGCGACGACGCTTGGCGCCGTTATTCCTTCTGAGGGCATTATCGTGGAGCTTAGGTGTTTTAGGGCTTTGTGTGCCGTTGTACTCAGATTTTCCTGTGCTCTTTGGGTGGCCTGGTCTCCTACGTGATACGAGTAGCCTAGGATCGGCAATGTTTGAGGGCTACCCCCATCATTTTGTATCGTTATGTCGTGTACTCTGTTCTGTGATATTTTATATATAAAACGGGGTGAAAGCCTGTTTTGAGAGATATGAAGCTCTGGCTGTACTCTGCGATGTACCGCGACCGGTGGAGCGAAGGTTTCCTTGAAAGGATCATGTCGTCACCCTTCTTCAACCACAGGGACGCTGTACACGTGTCACCTGATTTGCCGAGTGCCATCCGTAGGACACTCGACATAGAGTTGCTTTGCCGAGTGCCAGCTTTTGCCGAGTTTCTTATGCTGCGAGATAGACAAAAAAAATGATTTTGTTGAATGTTTTGGTTTGGCCAAGTATTTTTCATATGCACTTGGTTTAGGTGGTGCTTTTGCCGAGTTTCTTATGCTGCGTGATCGACAAAAAATGGATTTTAATGAATGTTTTGGTTTGGCCAAGTATTTTTCATATGCACTCGGTTTAGGTGGTGCTTTGTCTAGTGCCCGACAGAATGCATAGTCGGCAAATGGTCGAAGATATGAGCCAATTCCGGTAGTGTTTGCTTGGTGAACCATCATGTTATTTGGAAATGTCCTTCCCTTCGTGCCTTGGTAATGCGGCTTCTTCTTTGCCCTTGTTTGGTTCGGCTGTGGATTTCTAAAAGCAGCTGTGAAAAATCTGCTATGGGAAAACAGCTGTGGAAAATCTGATGTGAAAAAGATGTAGGTCATTTGGCAAACCAGCTGATACAGTTTTTTCAGATTTTGGCCCGCAGCGGAATCAGATTTTGGAAAGCACGTCCTGAGCTACTTTAGCTTTTGGTTCAGATTTTGGCAGCGGATTTCTGGAATCGGATTCTGTTGGGTTCGCCCTTTGGTTCAGATTCTGCTGCGCGGCAGCGGAATCTGTCGATAAAAACTGAACCAAACAAGGCCTTTGACTGATGAGCATTTGGCCAACTTTCGCATGGTCGGGAAGCTTGTGAGGTTACGTCTCCTCAGATTTGTCAGGGTTGTCATCCAACCCTCTTCATCCCCTTTTTTTATTGGGATCACGGTCTGCTATTGTATCGTTGTCCGCATCATCTTCTGGCCCTGACCATCAATTTCTGGTCGTTGCATCAACAACATGTCCCTAGCTTTGATGATGCTTTGAAGAGCATCGAGCATCAATCACAACGCACCGCCAACAAGTGCATGAAAAAGATGGTGTCGATTTCACCAACGCATGGTGTGTAATTTAAATTTATGTAAAGGTTGGTCGACTTTACTATATGACTTTTTTGCCATAAAAATGAAGTGTTTCTTAAAAAATATTATGGGAAACCGGTGATTTTTGGCACAATAATGTATTGTGATGGTTTCCGGATGAGGACGGACGTGATTGTACTGATTTTACGCTAGTAACTTCGCATCGGTCCCATCGAGCAACGACGGGCTTTATCGCACCTAGTTGTTCGATGTGATGGTTTGGTATCAAAATTTGACTAGCCAATGCGTTGGCAAGCATAGGAGTGCCAAGAGTTACCACATGTTGACACTTTTATGTGTGGTTGGCAAAAAAAGTTGGCAAGTAACCAATCATAAATCCATTTTTCAATGTCAAAACAATCATGCTTATGTCTCCACACAACGTGTAACGAGGCGGTTCGGCTCGAGGCTGCAGCGCCCTCCCTCAAAAGGTTGGGCAGTTTGGCGTATGGTAGTCGCCATCATTTGTTTCCTATCAGAGCAATAGTGTGTGTCAAGAACCGCCACCCCTCTAGTCTTTTTACATGCATGCACATTGTCAGGCTGTTACTGTACCTCTAATGTTCAGTAAGTGAAGACGCTGATTCAGTCAGTGAATGGTCCAGATGAAGTACAGTTACAAACATCCAACGGCTCGCGTGCTCTCCCTTCTTTACCATACCATTTCATTGTCTCTTTTCACCTGTAGCATTTTTACCGTTGTTCAGGCTATATAAAGGTCGGTGCTATGCATCTGTAAACTCGTTTCATATTAGCTAAAGGGAGAGAATATTCCTTAGCATATATTGTTTTCTAGATTTAGATCAAATCCTGACTCGAACTCATTCCACTGTTCTTCAATATAAAAGTTGGGCATTACAATTGGTAACTAGAACTCAGTTTCCTTCCGATGACAGATGATTTGGGAAGCGGGAGAAATTTCTCACCATTCTCGTACTTTTTCTCGACGGCAGCAATACGGATTAGTGGTGGTATGTCTGGTGGTGCTGATGGTAGACAAATTTGACGGCATCTCGTGGAGATCAAGTGCTTCTGGGAGCTCGCCTCCCCGATAGTAAAATCCCAGGTTGACAACGACTATTAACTGTTCACACGTTAGTCCTCATTTTCATTGTTAGGTGCTCAGGAAAAATGGGGTCTGCTGCATCTATCGCCTCAACCCATTTTGGTGCAAGATTACATTGAGTAATTATTTATATTAAAGTTTTATAATTATTTGTGACTTGGTTTGTCAATTCATGGTCATATATAAAATGTCGTGCTAAATTTAACCATATTTTATAATAAAAAAATATATTACTTTTTTCAACTTATTCCACCTCAAAAAGACATTCAAATCAAAATCTTTTTAAGCATAAGAAAATAATTAAAACTTATATAACCACATTTTTTGGATTACTTTTGGCCTTGCATGAATAGTGTATATGCATATATCCTTTAGTATCTTTATATGTATCTCTAAATTGAATGGTATAAGAATATCTACATAGAGATTTCTAATTAGGCATACACAAATACAAAATTCTAGAATATTTATAAGATGTTTTAGCGGATTTTGTTACGATCGTTAGCATGTGGATGTATCATTTATGATGTCAAATGTGTCTTACATACACCAGCGGGTTCAATAATCTGCTGGTCACGTGCTTTGTACTGAAATAGCATTGATCGAGCTAAGGCATCTCCAACCTGATCCGCAAATTCTCCGTCGTATCTGTTCCCAGACCAGGGACCAGTCCGGATACACAGATATGGGAGATGACCATGCAATGATATCCACGTACATTTTAAACAAATTTAAACAAATTAGACGAATTACATACAAATCGGATGATTTTCATACAAGCGGGACGAAACTCACTAGATTTTAGACAATTTTTAACTAAACCCTACTCTAAACCTAATCTAAATAATCGCCAGCACCCGTTCCCCATCGTTTTTTCTGTTTATGTTTTTTTCTTTCCTTTCGTTATTTTTTTCTTTTTTCTGCATCTTATGTTCGAAAAATTCAAATATTGTTTGATTTTTTTTAAAATATTCTCTTTTTAAAATGTGTTCACATCTTCAAAAACATTTTGTGTTTGAAAGATCTTTAGGAATTTTAAAAAATTCCTTTTAAAAAATTATTCATTTTTTTAAAAAAATATTCTTGCTTTCAAAATTTGTTCACAATTTCAAAATTGTTCGTTTCAAAAAATTCTTGTTTTCAAATTTGTTCACAATTTAAAAAATGTTCGTTTTCAAAAAAAATTCTTGTTTTCAAATTTGTTCACAATTTCAGAAAATTTGTTCACAAATTCAGAAAAATTTCCATGTTTGCAGTTTCAACATTCCGTTCGCAATTTCAACAAATGTTCCCATCTTTCTAATATTGTTCGCATTTCCTAAAAAGCATGCAATACAAATTTTGTTGCATTTAAAATAATGTTCTATTTTAACTTTTTTGTTCTGAATTCAAAAAGTATTCATGTTTTCCATTTTTGTTCAAAATTTAAAACTGTTTGTGGTCTCATAAAATATTCAGAAATTTCAAAACATGTTCGTGTTTTTGGTAATTTTTTCATTTTTATAAAATATTAAATTTCTGAAAAATTGTTCGCGTCTTAGAAAACTGTTTGGAATATGCAAAATTTGTTCATGCTTCTTCTTTTAATTGGAATGACAGAAAATCTTCACTTCTCCAAAAAAATATGACATTTCAAAACTGTTCGTAATTTTCAAGAAATGTTTTCCAAATCTTAACGCCGTTGTGTGTTCTTATATAGTTTTGCACCTTGATGTTCATTTGTCGCTCTTTGGTGTAGTGGCTAAGAGAGCATCTCTAGCACACCCCACAAAAGCGACCAAATCCGTAAAAATCCGCGTTTTCAGTTTTGTGGTGTCAAAACCGTCCCGAATAGACCCGTAAAAGCGGTCAAACCCGTAAAAAATTTACAGGCCCCTGAGAATCCATCCCCGCGATCCTTTAATTTACAGATTTGGAAGCAAAATATTAAAAAACTGCAAACCGGTCAATGCTACACGACAAGGAAATTCTGCCGAGCGCACACGGGCTCCGGTGACCTTCCGCCACGGAACTCGCCGGAATCTCACCGGAAACTCGCCGTTTACCGCTGCTGCGGCGTCGGCTTTTGGGGGGGATCGCAGGAGCAGTGGCTGGAGACTCGAGCAGCTACCCGGCCACGAACGAGCTAGCTAGCAAACTCCTGATCCATCCGGCCACGAACGAGCTAGCTAGCTAGCTAGCAAGGTCCTCGATCCATCCGGCCACGAACGAGCTAGAGCTAGCTCCCGGATTCATCCGACAACGGAGGTGCTGGTTCCTGGATTGATTCAGCGACTACCATGGACGACGGGAGCTGACTATGAACACAGGCGAAAGGAAGAAGAAGACACGGGAAAGAATATACTAGAATATTTTTTTTTACGGATCCGCTATGCGGGGCTGCATCTGCAGCCGTCCCCACCGTCTTGCAAAGCCATTTTTTCGCGAACTGCAAACGCGTTTTACAGGCCGGCAGGATGCGGGGTTTGCTAGAGATGCTCTAACGGCTTGCGGTCAGTTGTCTGCAGTGTGTGAGGTCGTGGGGTCAAATCTTGGCACGCTCGTTGTTTATCATCTTGTTTTTATCACGCGATAGGAAACATGTTGGGCGGGTCCAGTCGTGCGTCATCGCCTTGTTCTTACTTGAACTGTTTATGGTGCAAAATGCGTCATATAGGAGGTCCCATTTCTTTGCATCTTCAAACATCTTTAAAAAAGAAATAGTGGCAAAAGGAGAAATTTTCCTCCCTATTATTGTGGTTTCATAGATTAGTTATCATAAATTGTTGTGCATACCTATTCATGTTTTCTCTTTTCACATGCTCATTTCCCTTTCTCGCTCTTGCGAAAGAAAAAGGCTATATTTTGTTGGCAGGAAGCAAATCTAAATTTTCTCAATGATTTTGTTCATGGTTTTTGAAACTAAATATCATGCAGTTGTTTTTTTTAATAAATGATGAATTTTATTAACTCATAATGTCGTATGAAGAGAACACAAACATCAAGAGTACACACCCGGTGTCTGCATAACTAAGATGCATCCAACGAACGCCAACACACACACACACACAAGCAACCTCCGAAAGTCTCGTTGAAGCGGCTCAAGCATGCATCAGTGGCCATCAACATCAACCCCCACTGATGACAGCGTCTGGACTGTGCGAAAAGGTGCTTCAACAACAACACCTTCAAGAAGTGTTTGGAAAGTGCTTCAACAATAGCATATGGATAGTTTGTGTTTGGAAAGCATTTACATCTCTAGTTTACATCTTCTTTTTTAAGGCAAACTCGCAAAGCTTTTTATTAAAACGTCACGTTTACAGGGACGAAGGAAAGATCTCCTGGGTAGCCTAACCAAACATGGCGACCGGTCCCAAGAGTTAAAGTATGCTTTGCTAGTTTGTGGGCCTCGACGTTCGAGGTTCTAAACTCATGACTAAAAACACAAGAAATAAAGTTGCTAGAGTGCTCTTTAATCTCCTGCACTGCAGCTCCATAAGCCGATGATGTCCCTCTATAAATAGCTTCCACAGCTCGCTTGCAGTCTGAGGCGACGCAGATCTTGAATATAGAGATCCTCTGCCAGTGCTAGTGCTTCTCTTATGGCCAGACTCTCCAACACCTCCGGCTCGTCAATGTTTCTGAATACGACAGCAGAAGCCCCCTGAAAAGCACTTGAGACATCTCTGCATATCGCTCCTACGGCGCCGAAGCCTCCTGCTCTAGGAATAGCTGCATCGACGTTTAGCTTGGCATGCTCCTCACGTGGTGGCAACCAGGTGGTCGGTCTGGGCTGAGTCGCCACAAGTGTTCTGCTGGCCGGCTCAAAAATCAGTTGCAAATCACTGAGATAACTTCTAATGAAAGAATGCATGGAGAAAGGTGTTTGGAAAACACCTTTATGTATAAGCTTCCGACGAGCATACCAAATTACCCAGAGAGTGACAATCAAGGTGGTGAACTCCTGCTGCAGCAAAGACTCATTCATAGCAAACAACCAGCCCTTGGCACTATCATCCATGTTCATGCATATATGTTCAACTAAATCCGCACTTGCTAGGGCCCAAACACTTCTTGACATAGTGCATTCCAGCATGGAATGACGCCAATTGTCGTCTGCGCCACAAATAGCACACTGATGCGATTGGGCCATGTTTCGGTGATGAAGTATGTCACTCGTGGGTAGCGAATGTTGAGCCAGTCGCCATGTAAAAACCTTCAATTTTGAAGGAACTTTCATGCCCCAGATGGAAGACCACCCCCTGCGTTCGCCCACATTGTTGGACATATCCTCAATACCATCAAGCCACGCCTCACTACCAGTCTTTATGCGGAATATCATGTTATAAGCCGACCGTACAGAGAACAAACCCCTCTGATCTTCAGCCCATGCCCAAAAAGCATCGACTTGACGTGTGCATATCGGTATCTTGAGTATGGCTTCAGCGTCCATTGGTACAAAAACTTGGCGCACCAGGTCCGCCCTCCATTCTGCCATGCTATGTTCAATCAGCTCGCCTACCGTCTGAGGCGGTGCAGCCACAAGCGAAGTAACAGGCCTTGAGAAGCCCTCCCTTGGTATCCAATTCTGAGTCCATATGTGTGTTGTGGAGCCATCTCCTATCCGGCGAATAATTCCTTGCTTCACAATGTTTCTTCCATCAATAATTGCATGCCAGATTTGAGAAGATCGAGATCCCAGCGCTACCTCGAGGATTGACGTGTTTGGGTAATAGATTGCCTTTAGCATGCGTGCATTGAGGGAGTCTGGTTCTTGAAGTAGTCGCCACGCTTGCCTGGGTAGGAGTGCAAGATTAAAGATCTCCATATCCCTAAGCCCAAACCCCCAAGGCTCTTTGGTCTTGTGATTACATCCCAAGACACCCAGCATGGTCTCCTTTTTCCTTGCTCCCCCACCAAAACTAGAGGATCATAGATGTGATGCTTTCACACAACCCCCTGGATAGCCTAAAACAAGACATAGAGAAAACTGGTATGGCTTTTGTCACCGATTTAATTAACCCCTCTTTTCCTACAGCAGACAAGAGTTTTTCCATCCATCCCTTGATCTTCTCCCAAACCCTATCTTGGAGGTACTTGAATGTGCCACTCTTTGATTGACCAACATCAGTTGGCAAACCCAGATATTTCTCGCTTAATGACTCATTTTGTACGTTGAGGCAATTCTTTACCTCTTGTCGAAGAGTGGCTGGACACCCCTTGCTGAAGAAGATGGAATATTTTTCATGATGGTATGGCTTGCGCCACCGATTTAATTAACCCCTCTTTTCCTACAGCAGACAAGAGTTTTTCCATCCATCCCTTGATCTTCTCCCAAACCCTATCTTGGAGGTACTTGAATGTGCCACTCTTTGATTGACCAACATCAGTTGGCAAACCCAGATATTTCTCGCTTAATGACTCATTTTGTACGTTGAGGCAATTCTTTACCTCTTGTCGAAGAGTGGCTGGACACCCCTTGCTGAAGAAGATGGAATATTTTTCATGATTAATCCTTCGTCCTGATGCAGCACAATAAGTATTTAACAAGTTTGATATTGAATTTGCTCCCTCCACACTAGACTTAAAAAGCAACAGGCTGTCATCTACAAACAAGAGGTGGTTAACAACTAGTGTTGTTTAGGCCACCTTGATTCCAAGCGTCGATGACTGAGAAATGGATTTTAAAAGACACGAAAGGCCCTCTGCTGCAAGTAAGAATAGATAAGGGGAAATAGGATCTCCCTGTTGAATACCTCTTGTGGGCTTAAACTGTTCTAGCTTTTCACCATTAAATAACACTAAGAAAGAGGCGGATCTGACCATGGTCATCACAACATGAATCCATTGCGTAGCAAACCCTAGCTTGCTCATGATGGCCTGCAAGTAGTCCCACTCAAGCCTATCGTAATCTTTCATCATATCAAGCTTCAGAGCGCATAAACTGTTACTCTTTGACTTATTTCTTTTCATAAAATGAAGGCACTCATATGCACAAATAATATTATTTGTAATCAATCTTCCAGGTACAAAGGCCGACTGCTCCTCAGAGATAATATCAGGCAAAATGACCTTCAGCCTATTAGCTACAACTTTCGAAGCTATCGTGTAAAGCACATTGCAAAGACTTGTCGGCCTGAACTGAGAGAGTTGGGTAGGGCTAGTTACCTTGGGGATTAAGACTAGGACTGTATCATTTATGCTTTCTGGGCTGTCCTTTCCTCGAAAATGCGAAGCACTACCGAGGTAATTTCATCACCACAAATATCCCAGTGTCTCTGGTAAAAATGCGCCGGAAAACCATCGGGGCCCGGAGCTTTTGTAGGGAACATCTGGAAAGGTGCTTGCTTGACCTCATCATTTGTATATGGTGCGCACAGGCTTTCATTCATGGCATGCGTGACCTTGCGTGGTACATGCAATAACACATCATCTATGCCCGTGACTCCCTCTGATGTATACAAAGACTTATAGAAATCTAACACCATCACTCTCAACTCAGTTGGGTTCTCTGTATATATTCCAAGAGAATTGTAGAGTGCTTTTATCATGTTCTTTTTCCGCCTCATACTTGCTCTCATGTGAAAAAAATTGGTATTCCTGTCTCCAGCCGATAGCCACTGTAACCGTGACCTTTGGAACCACATGAGCTCCTCGCGATGATAGAGCTCGACAAGCCATTCATTGATCTTTAATTCCAGATGCACATGGCCTGTCCTCGCCGGATCGTTGCGGAGCTGTTCAAGTTGTGATGTAAGCTGCTTGATCTCATTACAGACGTTCCCAAAAGATTCCCTACTCCATACTGTCAAATCTTTTGATATGACCAGAAGTTTGTCTTGAAAATCCCCCACGCCATAGCCAGGCGATACTGTGTTCCACCTGGATGAGATAGTATCTCTCCATTCCTCATGTGATTCCCACATGACCTCATACCGGAAACTATTTTTGCTTCTTCTATCCGTCTGTGGGCTAGTTAGACTAAGCAAGATCGGTCCATGATCCGATGACGCAATAGTTAGATGGCTTAGTGTTGCAAGAGGAAAACACGCCATCCAGCTAGGGGAAGCGAGCACCCTGTCCAGCCGCACACGCGTGTAGGATCCACCAGTAACCCTTTTCTCAAAGGTCCAAGGGCGGCCTTGGTAGCCTAAATCCAGGAGCATGCAGACATTAACCGCATCCCGAAATGCTTGGATTTGTGCATTACTACGGTTAGCTATCCCCTGATGCTCTTCCGGGCCACTAGTAGAAAAAGGCCCATTTGTCCCGGTTCATAAGGCTCATTTGTCCCGGTTTGGCAACCGGGACTAAAGGGTCGGTACTAAAGCCCAATACCTTTAGTCCCGGTTCTTATACCAACCGGGACAGATGGGCCTTTACATGGCCGCTGCGGCTTGCCCAGGCAGGGGGGCCTTTTGTCCCGGTTGGTAGCACCAACCGGGACCAATGAGCGTCCACGCGTCAGCTGTTCAGGGGCTATTGTTTTTGTTTTTTTTGAAGGAGGGGGGGAGGTTGGGGGAGGGGGGGTTGTAGGGTTAATTTAGGGGTTTCATATATTGTGTTAGCTAGCTAATAGAGAGGAGTGTCCTCTCTTATCTCCGTGCTTGGTCGACGCTACATACTATACGTATAGAGAGGACTCGACATGCTAGCTAGTATGCAAATGTAGGAAACAATTAAGTACAGAAGATCATCTCATGAACATATACAGAGAGAAGTGATCGACCTATCCTTCTCCGAAAGATTGGTCGAACAACAAGTTTTCGTATATATATACAATGTAAGATCTCTTATACAATCCCCTAGCATCTGAACTCAAGTTCCACATGGTATTCTCCGGCTTTATTGATGACGTGGTCAATAAAGAATCCCGCCAATTCCTCTTGAATTGCTTTCATGTGATCTTGTGGTAGGAGTTCATTGATACGTCTCCAACGTATCTATAATTTTTGATTATTCCATGCTATTATATTATCTGTTTTGGATGTTAATGGGCTTATTTATACAATTTTATATTATTTTTTGGGACTAACCTACTAAACCAAGGCCCAGTGCAAATTGTTGTTTTTTGCCTATTTCGGTGTTTCGCAGCAAAGGAATATCAAACGGAATCAAAACAGAATGAAACCTTCGGGAGAGTTATTTTTGGAACAAACGTGATCTAGAGGACTTGGAGTGGACGTCAAGAAATCATCTAGGAGGCCACGAGGCAGGGAGGCGCGCCTGCCCCCTGGGTGCGCCCCCACCCTCGTGGGCCCCTCATGACTCCACCGACCTACTTCTTCCTCCTATATATGTCCATATACCCTGAAAACATCCAGGAGCACCACGAAACCTTATTTCCACTAGCAACCCTTCTGTACCCAAGAGATCCCATCTTGGGGCCTTTTCTGGAGCTCCGCCGGAGGGGGAATCGATCATGGAGGGCTTCTACATCAACACCATAGCCTCTCCAATGATGTGTGAGTAGTTTACAATAGACCTTCGGGTCCATAGTTATTAGCTAGATGGCATCTTCTCTCTCTTTGGATCTCAATACAATGTTCTCCTTGATCTTCTTGGAGATCTATTTGATGTAACTCTTTTTGCG
>NW_024111026.1:0-8704 GCF_003073215.2 Triticum urartu
CACCCCTCGCAGCACCCGCCCGCCACCGCGGATGCTCCGTAGGCTCCGCCGCTGTCCTCTACCACTTTGATTTGTGCCTCCTCGTCCCGTCACCAACGAAAAAGCGGTGGATCTGCGGCTGCTCCCCCCGGCGCCGGATTTGGCATTTCCGGACGTCAATGGCTGCTCCTTGCCATGGATTGGCCGGGAAGCGGACCACATAGCCCCTGCAACGCCTCCGCGCCGCATGCAGGTACCGACTTCTCCTCTAGCCACTCAAATCTCTCCCGTCGGAGGTTCGCCAGCAAATACACATCCGGCCGTCGCCCGGACTGGGCGCTGGCGCAGCGCCTCGCCGCTGCCGGTCATACAGTGCGACGACTGCACGTGGCAGCTGGTGCACCGAGTTTCTACCACGCCGCAATATCCCGGATGGGTGTTCTTCAAATGCACAAATGATGGGGTATGTGCTCATTTTGATTCGGTTCTTCACCGGATTCGGTTCTTCTCAAGCTCATTGTTTGCTCATCTATGCGTGTAGGATGATGGATGCAAGTAAGAATACATCGATCTAAAATGTCTAATTGTGGTTCTTGTTTTCTTTGGTCTTACTCTCGTAGCAAATAATTGGTGAATTATTATGTACTCCAATATCGTTGAATGAAATAAAGATGCAAAAAATGTGTTTCAGTGGCCAAAAATGAAAAAAAAATACTCGCTTAAATATAGAGGATCGGCTCGGTCCGTCGAAATTTTAGTGAAGTATATATACTGCACTAGCCCTTTTACTCCCTTAACTTTTAGGGGATCAGTTAGAAATGCCCTAAATTCGGTTACAATGAGGTAAAATGTGGCACAAAGTGCATAAATTGGGGTATAATTTATTTATTTTTGTTGCAAAATGGATAAAATCTGTCACATAAGTGTAACATGGAGGTAAAAAGTGGGATCTACTGAGTTAATTAAAATGGGCCTGGCTAGCACAAGGATAACAGGGACGATGCATAGGAACCAAAGCAAGATGACAAGGGTGTAGTTGTGTTCCCACCAAGCACGCCTTTGTCTTTGTGCTGCTAAATTTTTATCTTGCACCGATCGAGGAAGGTGCCATGTTCCATCAGACACGCTACTTTTTCGTCGTCTAATTATCATTAAAGAATCATCTCGCACTCTAGCTACATAGTTAGAGCGCGACACACACTTACACCACAGTGATTATAATAGTATCATGTGATGGATGGATGGATGCATGATTGCTGGATCGATCTTGGGAAATGAATTTTGTCGATCAGAATAGTAGAAGAGAGCACCATGAAAACGTGCCTGCCTGTCGGTGACACTCAGGACCGCTTGCTTGCTTCCTTGCTTTTACCCGATCTTCATCAGTTGTGTACTCTGTTAGAATTGTGTCAAATATTATTATACAAGGTAGGTTATAGTTGGATTTGGTTTTGAACTGTGTGTAGACAGGGTAGGAGTTGTGTCCTAGTAGGACACCTGTATCCTAGGCCTCTCATATATATCGGGGGTAGACACACGATGTAACCCATGCCAACATAATAGCACGGGCACGTGGGGGAGCCGGCGGCGTGTGCCGGCACCCGGACGACCGGGGTGCGGTATTGTGACGGTGTCATGGGGAGGAGCGCCCGTAGTCATGCCCCGGGGATGTAGCCATATCGGTGAACCTCGTTAACAAATCTCGATGTCGTGCTTGTGTGATTGCTTGGTCCTCGATAGATCGACGAAGCGCCTCGAATTTATTCTAACAAGTGATATCATGAGCTAGGTTGTTCGGAGGCTATGGATTATTGATCTAGAAGATGGTGTCAAAAAGTTGATCGCTCGGGAGAGTTCAGCAGTAGATTGGATAGAGTCGAGACAGCGAGGTGATCCCAGGATTGCAGACGAGCGATCGACCGGGATACATCGGTACTTGGGAAGCAATTGAATCAAGCGAGACAGCGTATGTAGTAGCAGGCGGCATCAGCGAGATCGAGCCTCAGATCAAAGGCGGCGGCGAACTCATGTATGGCAGGCAGCGTCCTTGGGTTTGACATCTCGACGAGTTTGGAAGCAGGTGGAGTTCTCAACTGCGGCGCGGCGTATAGCGCAAGCAGCAGGTCAAATCGGATCGTTCGATCCGATCAAAACCAGGGCAGCGTGCGAGAGAAGTCCAAGGCCATGGTGTGATGGCGGCTGCAATCCCAGTAGCGGCCGAGGCAGCAGCAGCGCAGGCGGATGGCATCCGGTCGGCCCGAGGCATCTACAGGCTGGCGTGTGAGGCGTGCAGCGGAGGCTACTATCCTAGCTGTTTGGCTGAGCGGAACGCCGAGTCTGGACGTGGTGCGCTAGGCGGCGGGCAATGGATCGATGCGCAGCGGAGCACACATGAATCCGTGGAGAGCTATAGGGCTGGTTTCAGTGCAGGTTGGAGGTACGTGAGAACACAGGAACGTGAAGCTACGTGAAGAGATTTGTTTAAGGAAAAAGTCTGGTTCCGGGAGGCTTTGCAGTGTGTCAGAACATGAAAATAGCTGCCCATATCGAGTTTAGATCATGAGAAAGGAAAGAACAAGGAAGATTGCAAAGGTGGTCAAGCACGTGTATTGTTTACTGTTGAGCTGAGAGTTTGAGCTAGTTGTTACATGGGCACAAGGCTACGAGAGACTACTTCTTGGGATTCTTTGCTTTGTAGATGGATTGGAGACGGCATGGCAGTAGTGATGTTGTTCAGCTAAGTCAAAAGGGAACCGAAGACGAGCGACAAGCGTATAAGGCTCGGAGGAGTCCGGAGCGTGTCGTGGCAGGATCATGCATACACAAGGCGTCAAGGCAATGCACAGATGTGCGGGCGGACACGACGCGGGGTGGAGCATGGTTGCAGTCGGATAATTTCGGCTGGGTCGACTAGGCAGGCTGGGGGGGGGACCGGGGTGTTGGTCAAAGCAGAAGACGGTGGTGATTTCAGCGACGACGACATAGGAGCGTGATGCTGATGGTGGCCGACTTCTGGGGCATGGAAACACGTGGTGCAGGCCTGAGGGCTTGTGCGGCTTCGACAAGACTATGGCGCGGGGTTGATTCAAGGCAGTGTACACATGAGAGATTGAAGTCAACAGGGCGCGGGGTAGCATGGCGCAGCTACATGGAGTCATGTTGAAGGTGGAGCTGGAGTTTGACGGAAGACTTCACTCTGTGCTGATGGAGGGGCTACGGTGTAAGATATCGGAGAATCGAAGCCTATTTCAGCGAGATAGCGAGAGACACGTGGATCAGACTTGGTACCAATGGTCTGATGGAGACGTGATACTCGGCATCGGTCGGTGATGATCGGTGGTTCTCTGCAGTGGGGGTTGAGGCAGTGTGGGCTAGCTACCCGAGAGACTCGACCAGGACAGCAGAGACTCGACCAGGACAGCAGAGACTCAACGCGATGATAGCAGCGAGGCGTGCGGTAAGCACGGGACACAGCGACAGGCCAAGGCATTGGTGGTCAGACATGTGGTCAGACAAATTGAGCAGGGGGTGCTGACGCAGTGTTGACGAATACCGGATTCAAGTTGGTGACTGGGTCTATCGGTGCCGGTTGATGGACAGAAGTTGACCATGGAGAATCTGAGAAAGTGACGGAAAGTCTGAAATTGTCAAAAACAGAGAGAGTACATGGCCGTATATTCTGTGGTGTTCGGTGCACATGGCAAAGTGCGGATGACAAGTACAAAAGGAGGTGGAGTGCTATAGCTGTGGGACATGTCAGAGACTATCCGGGCAAAAAGGTGAGACAACTGTGAATTTGACTCAAAGTGACACAGGCGACGGTGAAATTCCTTCAAGTTTCAGACAAGCAGTCAAGAAAGAGCGGTGACGTTGAGTTCAGGTAACTCTTATATGTGGCGTTCAATATGTGAGTTGTTCATTTTTCACGCAGACAGTGGTCGGTGTGTGATGTCGTTGAACGGATATTCCGGAAGTTGGAAGCACAAAGTAGAGTAACGAGGAACTTAATTTTTGCTCGAGTGTTGACTGTGACGAAGACGAGAAGGGACTACAGTTGCAGGTGGAGTCACATGGAGTCTGGGAGTAGCAGGGGTGCTCATGGCGTATCTCAAGTCCAATGTACATGGAGGTTCGACGCATGGATGAATCCAAGGTGATGGAGAATATTCGCCAAGGTGGAGTTTGTTAGAATTGTGTCGAATATTATTGTACAAGGTAGGTTACAGTTGGACTTGGTTTTGGACTTAGACAGGGTAGGAGTTGTGTCCTAGTAGGACACATGTATCCTAGGCCTCTCATATATATCGGGGGTAGACACACGATGTAACTCATGCCAACATAATAGCACGGTCACGCGGGGGAGCCGGCGGCGTGTGCCGGCACCCGGGCGGCCGGGGTTCGATATTGTGACGATGTCATGAGGAGGAACGCCCGTAGTCATGCCCCAAAAATGTAGTCATATTGGTGAACCTTGTTAACAAATTTTGGTGTCGTGCTTGTGTGATTGCTTGGTCCTCGGTAGATCGAAGAAGCGCCTCGAATTTATTCTAACAATGCAAGCGCGAAGGTAACATTAATTAGTGGAACCATTAGCTTATGTAGAAGCTTAGAAAAGCATTAGTTTGAACTCGGAACATGCATTATTGCAGTACGGCCGTGTGTGGTGCAAAAGCTAGCACGATTAAGTAAGTTGTTGGCCGGTTACATCGCCGGTCGATCGATAACAGCCGACACTACTGAAAGCATGCGATGGAGTTAAAACAAGAGATTAATGAACAAGCTAGTGGCGGCAAGGATTTAAGCCAAAAAAAAGAGAGAGGAATTGAAGAAACGCAGCTAGCTGAATCATTTCATTACTGAAGCAGTCATTGTTCCTGCAAGGAAGGCTAAGTTAAGACCTCTCCCAATGCTTTGGTGTTAAGATGGAATGCTAAATGCATTAAAATGCTTAGCAACTAATGTCCATAATGCATCGATGCTTAGGTTTTATAGCTAAGCCTTTTTTATTTAATTGTTTAGTAATAAAACTTCTTCATGTATTGGTTGATAGTTTTTTTGCCTAGATTCACGTGTTTAGCATTGGTTCTTAATTACTTTGTCACATTATTTTTCTGTCTATGTGACACTCTTAACACATGTACACCGTGAAGCAAGGGAAACATCGACGGCGACACCAGGCTCAGACTAGTCACAGTGGGAGTAACTTGACTAGTAACATCACACATTTCAATACAAAATTGCTTATGTGGTAGCTAATTAATGAGGAGAGAGAGGTTTGTGGTAACTTAGCTAGTTACTATAACATCACACATTTTAAGACATAATGAGTCTATAGCCTAATAAATAAAAATTTTCATGATACTATTCATAAGTTACTACCCACTATGAAGGTAGTAACATAGAGTAGTAACATCAGCAAGTTACTACTCTATGTTACTTCCTACTGTGAGCAGTCTCATGCCCGCATGAACGAACGGTCAACTTAATTAAGAGCCGCCATGACACGTCAAGTCAAATCCTTCCTGGATTTCCGAGGAAGCGATCGATGGTCCGGTCAAAGCTAACCCGTGGATACCTCTCTGTTTGGTAGTACTAGTTGGAGCAGTGATTAATATTCCAGAGAGTCCATGCTGCTAATAACTGCAGAAGTAATTGGCCTTAGCATTTCACAAGACCGACCTCTATCGTAGCTTAGCTAGCCAGTGGTTTCACACCGTTTGAACGGACGGCTGAGTCCGACCAAGCAGCTGTGACTTTGGCTTTTTAAAAAAAAAAAAATTCGCCCTGTTGAAACACAGTCGCTGCCAGACAAAGATATCTTGAGTCTATCGCTAGGCGAATCAAGCTTATCTCTAGGCTCTACGTGTAGACATAACAATGTGATTTCGTTTGACCCCTAAGTCGTCCGTCCCGTTCATCAGGTCTCCCTCCAGCGTGCGTGCATCCAAAATGAAACGGAGAGCAGTCTCGAACTCTTCCACCGATCGATCAGACAACACCCTCCGGCCCTCCTTCCTTTTTTTATCCAAGCATAGCATGCAGCACGCTCAGAGGCCGATCCCGATCCTGCGCCGCTTTTGTCGCAACATGCATGCGCCTCAGGATATGATGTGCGCACTCGATCCCCTTTTTCATTCCTTCCGGTGGTACAGTACTTCTTTCGGTCGATCTGATCGGCTAGTTAGTGATCTCGTGAACGAAAACGACTGGAATTCCGAGTGCCATTTAACCCGACGGAGAGATGATTACGAACGGGACGGTACCTGCGACGGACGATGTGACGAGGCAAAGCTGCTTTGCGTGCGTGCGCGCACGCGGACGCGTGATCCCTGTCGCGTCGTCGTCGGCGCCGCCGCTGCTCTTCGAGCCCTTGCCGGCCATCCATCCACGGGCGCCGGCCGGAGTTTACATGCATAGTGGTGGCCTAACGTTACCCAACTCCATGCGGTAGCTGGTTAGCTGCTAGCTAGGCACGTATACAAGCTCCGCTGACCTGCATGCACGGACAGAGCATGCCACGCGCGTGCGTGCACATCCCGATCGGCGACCGGTTCCGCGCGCCCACGGCCCCTTTACGTCTCCCGTACGGCACCGCCCCGTTCCGGAAAACAGACGTGTCGCTCGCGGACGCCCAACTTTTGTCCCGCCGCCGCGAGCTACTAGCTAAGCTTCCGTGCCACGGCGCGTACCCCGGATCGGCCGCGATATCTCGTCCCCGGCGCAGGCAGAAAAGGCTGCTGCGTCGCCGTCCTAGGTAGCATCGGTGGATCCATCGATTAGAGTCTGCCTGGTCGTCGACCAAGAGCACAAGAAGTTTAGACTTTACTGTTGCCAATATGTCGGTTTATATTTCTTATTTTTTGTCAGACTTTTGGATTTGGCTGTGTGCATCTTAATTATGCAGAAGCCGGATGTTACTCATAATGTTTTGTATCCCCTTATGCTACATTTTGAGATAATAAAATCGCCCTTTGTCGAAAAAAGAAGTTTAGGATGTGCCAGCACATCGATATGGTTGGGCCTGCTATATGCGTGCACAATTCTCTTGTGCTTTCTTCTAAAAAAGACAATTCCGTTGTGCTTTTGCGCCGGCTTGCATCAGGAAAGAACCTACACCTATATGTATGAGCGTTGAGTGATAGCAACGTACATCAGTCTAGCTATTTTGGTCAAGGAAAAGTACTAAGAGCGGTACACCTATCTACTCCCTTCGTTTCTAAATATAAGTTTAATATAAACTACATACACAAAAATGCCAAACGGAGTGCTCTCATTCTGCTCCTGCGTGAGCTCTTTTGCTGTATCAAAACCTCGCTGGATGATATCGTTTAGGGCTAGTTCTGTGTTTCGGTGTCCTTGGGTTTTCGCCCCACGGTAAGCTGCTCGAGGACGAGTGCTTGCAGTGGGTTTCCCAAGGATGCGTTGAACTCGCTTTCCTCTTTCTCGCCTCCTTAGTAACTGCAATGGTGAAAACTTTGTATTTCCGTTATGTCAAAGTAATGGAAAGGGGTTATGCCCGGTTCAAAAAAAAAGATACGAATGTATATAGATATATTTTAGTGTTTAGAGTGTAGGTTGACACCTAGCAAATACATCCTCCCTACATTGGTAGTATTAATTGGTTGACACCTCCCAGTGCAGTTGGAGAAATTTATAACAACAAAAAGTGCCGTCATTATCCGTTTATATGAAGGTTGCATTATTTGGACCACGGTACCTGCACTACAACTCATGGACAGAAAAACCATACAAAAAGAAACAAGAATGCTGTGACTTATCAGTTTCAAGAAATTGGAATTGGGGGGCCTTTCTGTTCCCAAGTTCTAAGAAATACTCTCTCCGTCCAAAATAGGGAGTAGAAAAATAACATTCTGACCAACTTTTTATTCAACAATTACTCTGCTCCCGTTGGTTTGGAATGGACCAGCTTTCCATGGATTACGGGATATGTGTTCATTAGTTTATCGAGTGGGACAAGAAAACATGCACTGCTTCCATGGCAACATTTGTGGACTATTATAATATTGAAAAAATATAATTTTGATTATGTTGTCCCTGCATGTCTCTGAAGGACATGCTAGTACAAATATGTGGAGGAAGAAGTTCTTATTTATAATAACCTAGTACTTAACTTCAAGAGAGGGGAAACATAGCAAAAACGTATGCATGCTGTGGTTAAGCCCGTTTTTAAGGCAAGTAAACGTCAATAACTTCATCCCAAAACAAATAAATTGGGTTCTCATTTCCATCTCTACCATAACTCACTTTTTTCCTGAGGTAGTAGTTGAGGCGCGGGAGCGGCTTGGACGATGGCGGGGAGGACAGCTCCTCCTTCTTGGTGTCGGGGTGACTGTGCGCCACTGGCCCCCACTGACGACGCGGTGGGGAGGGTGCCTCCTCCTTCACACTGCGTTCGATCTGGACTCCGCGGTTGCCCCGTGGGGACAACAGATCCACCTTCATGCGGCAACGTCCGATTTGGATCTCGTGGTTGCGTGAAGGGACAACGGTGTCAGAAAAAATGGTGTATCGCCTCCGCCATCTGCGGGGCAAACTTGTCGTTCTTTGACGTAGCCACGGCGAGCAGGGGTGGCTTCTGCTGCTCATCGTTGTGCTATTTTGCTTCGTAGTGGACGAAGTCGTGGATAACAACAAGCCCGACGACTGTGTGTGTGTTGGGGGGGGGGGGGGGGGGGACCGGACGGGGGGCCACCCCCCGCGTCCG
>NW_024111027.1:0-9444 GCF_003073215.2 Triticum urartu
GGAAGGGGCTGAGGCCGCTGCCGAGGCGGGCCCGCGGCTGTTTCGCGCCAAAACAGTTCGCCCGGCCGCCCCCCAGCGCGCCGGGTTCGGCCTGGGTCCGCCGGCGCTGTTTTCGGCCCAAGCCGGCGAAAATCGGGCTCATGAGACGCGAGTGGGCCGTTTTTTTAGCGCCGGTGCGAAAAAATCGCCTGGGAAGGCCTTCCTGGGGCGCAGCTTGAGATGCCCTTAGTTTCCTAGCTGTGGGAGGCCACTGTTTAGCTGGCTCTATGTATATCTGCTCCTGGCCGATGATTGGAGAGGGTGTCTTGTTCTAACACCTGCCATATATACATACAACGAAGATGCACCGGCCGTTCGTGCGTGTTTTGTACACTGCAACACTGCGCGCGGTGATGATTGATATCATGTCATTGTCATCGATGCATCCACCTGGATTAATCAGGTTCTTTGCATACTACTAGTCGCACAACATGCGTCCAGTCGGTAGGTAGGCCTTTCTTTGTCGATCGAGTCGAGAAACCGGCCGGAAACTTGCAACGATATATATTCCAAGGTTTGGATGCATGCCTGCATAAGCTAGTTTAGCAGGCTTTGACAGTGATTATATAGCTGATATGATTACCACTCTAGCTAGGTGTTGACGGTGATTCTGAATTAACTAGGAGCCAGGTGTGTGTGTATACCACTGACCTGTTGTTTAATTGGTGTGTGACACGCTCACATGGATGTTCATGAGCGGAGGCTGGCGAGGTGGACGACAATAACTACATGAACAGTGAGGTTGGGGCCAAGTGAAGTGAAGCTGCCACAATTGAGCTTTGGATGACACCACGTGCATGCAATCAAACTTTTTAATCAGGCCCGTCCCAAGCTTAATACGATGACACGTCGCCGGCCGGAGTTATTAACCCCAGGCACTTCACATGCAGATGCGCGCGTCCGTACGAGGCGCGCGGCGATGAAGATTAAACTCCAAGCTACCTCCCTGATTAACCTCTTCAACCGCCGCGTACGTAGTACGTCCACGCATGCACGCACCTGCAAATATTCCGGCCGTCGTACGCAGAATCGCATCGCAGATCCCATCTTATATACTGTAGTTATTGAACAAGAACCTTTGCTAGCTAGCTATAGGCTTAGTTGTGTTGAGCTTATAGCAGGTACATAGGTCATGTGCTTAGCGTCCCTAAGGGTAGCCTTGCTGGTCACAATCACATGCGCGCATGATCCCGATCGATCGATGGATCACCACCTGGTTAAGCAACCTATTTGTTTAGTCGTTTGGAGGGGAAGAAGGGGCCGAAAGGTATTACGCGCGTGCCAAGTTAGGCGCTACTACTGGGAAAGTACAAGCGTACGGTGCAATTGCCCTTGATCGGTTCGTCTTCGTCTTCGTAACTTTCCAACAAAATCATCTAAAATTCAACTTTGACTCAAAGCAGTTGTCTATTATATTCTTAAACACATGTATCTGCTTAACATTTAAGAAGAAAAGAAAAAAAACTAATTTACATGGACCCACAAGTCTTAAGATGAAAAAGAAGTCGAGAAACAAAAATCAAACGGACACACTAAAGTCCACACGTGTGGCAACATTGCAACTCGCCCATACGACTGGATCACCGTACAGTTAAGTTTGCACGAATCTTGACACACTGATACAGTTTCCACGTGTCACGTAGGACAAGGCCGGTGTATGGGCGTTGAAGAGGTCACCCACACGCCCCACAGCACGTGATTGCCAGCTCCATTATGTGGGCGAACTAGTTTCTGCACACATAGCCACCACCTAGTCCACGCGCGTGTGGGCGAACTGCTTTTCGCCCACACGACAGCCGTACGTTGTTAGATGGTAACTGCAGTTGTGCGTACATGGCAACTAGGTAAACACACATGGCAACTAGGTAAACACACATGGCAAGTACGTAAACACACATGACAACTATGATTCGTTTGCTAGACGGCAACTGCAGTTGCGCGTACGTGGCAATCAGGTAAACATACATGGCAACTGTGATTAATCACACGTGCCAACTAGGTAAACACGCATGGTAACTATTGTTTGATCATATGTGGCAAGTAGTTAATCACACACGACAACTATGATTTGATTACACGCGGCAACTACCATAATTTAGACATGGCAACTATAGTTAACCAAAACAGAAAGAGTTGCCATGCTTTTACAACTATATTTGTCATCCCGAATAACTACATATGTCATCCCGGATGGCGACTAAATCGTCATCCCGCGGATACCTAGTTGCGCGTACGTGGCAATCAGGTAAACATACATGGCAACTGTGATTAATCACACGTGCCAACTAGGTAAACACGCATGGTAACTATTGTTTGATCATATGTGGCAAGTAGTTAATCACACACGACAACTATGATTTGATTACACGCGGCAACTACCATAATTTAGACATGGCAACTATAGTTAACCAAAACAGAAAGAGTTGCCATGCTTTTACAACTATATTTGTCATCCCGAATAACTACATATGTCATCCCGGATGGCGACTAAATCGTCATCCCGCGGATACCTATTGTAGTTGCGCCAGGACGTATGGGCATATTTACTTCGTGCCACACGCGCGGGATGAGGATGAATAGTATTTGTTGATCGTGTGACATGAAGTAGCTGCGCTCACACGTGTGGACAATTCTAATGGTCGTCCACACACAGCCCGTGTAGGCTGCCCCCTACTCATGCCACACACGGCGTGTCGGCGGATACGCATTATGCCACATGTGTAATGGATATCGGCGTCCAAATCAAAACACTTAACAGACACGCCCGCATTTGGACTCTCCACGGTATGTTATCATTTGTTTGCTCTCTTGGGCTGAATTTAGCTTCCATTTTTTGACAGTTCGCTTGCTTGCAACGGGTGCAGGATAAGTTTTTAGCTCGCGCAACAGCGCCAAATCAAACGGGCCTAGCTAGCGTAAGGATGACAGGGACGATGCATGCATAGGGACCAAAGCAAGATGACAGGGACGTACGTGCTTGTCAACTTGTGTTCCCACTAAGCACGGCTTTGGCTTTTGTGCTCAGTTTTTAGCTTGCTCCGCTCGAGGAAGGTGCCATGTTCCATCACACACGCTACTATGCTCTCGTCGTCTAATTATTATTGTTAATTAACCCTCTTTGGCGCATAGCTGCATGGTTAGTGCGCCTAGCTAGCTTTGGTTAGAGGGCGACATACAGTTACACCACAGTGATTAGAATAGTCTCGTCTATAGGATCATAGGATGGATGCATGATTGCTGGCTCGATCTTGGGGAATGAATTTTGCGGAACAGGACGCCATGAAAACGTGCCTGTCGGTGACACTCCGTACAGGTTCTTGTTTCCATTCTTTTACCTGATCTTCGTCAGCTAGTACTAGTGGTACTCTTGTTCATGCCAGCGCCAAGACTAAATGTACCGTGCTCTCAAGTCTCTACTACTAGTATTACTTGAACCGTTAGATTAGATTAGTTACTAATCTACTTCTAGTAATCTTGCCATGTAAGCGCGAAGACTACAGTTGCCCTCTATGTAGGAGTAATGCTACTAGTCACTTCTTCTCTGCTACTAGTATTAGTGGAACCATTGGAGTAGCTTGGTTAAAAGTTAGAACATGGATGATTGCAGTACGGCCGTGTGTGTGGTGCAAAAGCGCAAGAAATTAGCTCCGCTGATTAAGTAAGTTGTTGGCCGGTTACATCGACGATCGATCGCTAACTACCCACACTGAAGCATCCGATCGAGAAAGGAACAAGAGGTTAAATTAGTGGCGGCAAAGTTGAATCATGTCATTCCTGAAACAGTCGTTGTTCATCGGAACAAAAAAGAAACAGTCGTTGCTCGTGTAAAGGACGAGTGGAGGACGACAGGGAGCATGACCAGGCGCAGGCACGGTCAAACTTAATTAATTAAGAGCCGACGGGATACGTCAAGTCAAATCCTTCCTGGATTTCCGAAGAAGCCATAGTCTGGTCAAAGCTAACCCCTACCCCTTTCTCTGTTTGGTGTGATGGTGGTGTTCAGCATTGTGATGTGATTGCACAAGTGAAGAGAATGTGGCCCAAGCCATGGACATAGTAAATTTTGCTTCTTATTGCTCCAAATGCTGGTTAACTCATTGATTCACAAATTATTTCAATTTGATAATCATCATTTTGTGTAGTCTGGATGCACCGCCGTGCAGGACTTCCAAACCGAGGGTAGACCATTTACGTTCATACATTGTAGGATGAAATTCAAGGGGCATAATGTGTGGGAGACATGTGCCGATTCTAGATCGAGTATCGTTGAATTTGAATCAACGAATTCAAGAAACTTGTTGAACATCTAGTTATCTAGGATGTATTATTTATATTTAGACAATTGTTGTACTAGAGATATTTGCATGTTATTAATGGACTATATTTATTTTAAATGTTGCGCACTTAGAAAGAACATGCGGAGACATTTAGGAGACAAGGTTAGATGGCCGGCTCCCGAATCCGTGTCTGCATACGAGTCCGGACTATTCCATTTTTCATGAGCGGGAGTCCGGACTATTCGAGGGTTCATTTGGAGTGTCGACATTGGAGATGCCCTTAGGTTGTGTGTAATGTGAGTATCATAGATAACATCATGCATGTCAACTAGACAATTTTATTGAGGCGACATAAAATTAAATAAAGAAAAAGAAGGTTGAATATCGTCTCATTGATACATGATGATAATAAATATTGTACTACTATGTATCTTGCAGGACAAAAATAAGATAATCTAAGATACTAATCTATGATAATGTCTATTACGGAAGCAATATTATGCACTAATATCATACGCATGATAATAGTGCAAATGTATTACTACCTCGTTTTTTGAGGGCAAATGTATTACTACCTCCTCTTTTTATATCACGTAATTACTACCTTGTATACAAGAGTAAAAAAATGCTTACAAAAAAAAACCCAAATATGACCCAAACCGGCCCAACACCCACTTGTCCACCCATCACTATAAAAACCAACATCCCAACCCTAACCCTAATATCCACTTCCCCTCCCACCCTCTTTGTCCCCCCGATGGCTGCTCTCTTCCCTAATGGCTCAAAAATCAGTATCATGCACATCATATGCATTATATAACAACTTACTATGCTACTACCCGCTATCGGCAGCCTTTCAGTCCTTTTTCGCAAAACAAAAAACCTAGATTTTAAGGAATTCGCTGGAGATGTTGTAACACATCAAAGTTCCTTTTGGCGTCTTCTATGTTTTAGTATGTGTTAAATGTCTCCAGATGTTAATGCTGCTGGGTGGTTGCAGGTTGCAACCACACCTCCCCCTGTGTGTCTGTGAATTTGATGTTGGTGTTCTTTTAACTTGTGAGAGCCTGCTTAGTTGCCGGAGGTAGAAGTTTTAGGTGATCCCTCGACATCTCTGTTCCTGCTATGGTTTCGTTAATGAAATCGAAATGGGAACCATAGCAGGAACATCAAAGGCTTGTCTCGATCCTGCTTTGCTTTTGTCCTCATGATGTGCGCACGCACTCGGTCCCCTCTTTGTTGCTTCTGGTAGAGATTAGAAAAATACTAAAATCGTCTTTCGATCCATAGATTTGATCAGCCAGTTAGCTAGTCGAAAGCGACAGAACGAAATTCACGGACAAACCAGTTGGAAGAGATGGTGAACGGGACGGTAATTTCGATGGATGATATGCGACGAGGCCAAGCTAACTTTGTGTGAGTGCGCGTGATCCGCGTTCCGTCGTCGGCGGCGTCGCCGCTGCTTCTTGAGTCTTTGCCGGCCGGAATCCACGGGCGCCGGCGGAGTTTGCATTAGCACGTAATTGGTGACTTTTTTTTCATGGTAATACGTGTTTTATTTATATAGAGTAAAGATCAAATTACAAGCCACGTAAGCACCAACCATACATAACTGAAAAGATAAGGAAATCCTATGCAGAATACCAGCATTTGTTCATTTCCTTCAACCAGGGCCGGTCCATACATATTCGGGGCCCTAGGGCGAGATGGCAAAATGGGGCCCTTGTGGACAAATAAAAATTTATAACATGTTGTATTTCGAAAGCAATTCAGTACATAGCATAGATTGATGGTCCAGAGAACTACATCATAATAGTATGGAAACAATATAGTTCTACAAAAAATTGCTCTTCTAAGTGGCACAAAGAGACCATCATCTCGCTCTTCTAAGTATGAAAACCTTTTCAAAACTCATAGCAACTTGAACCGTTTGTATTTTTTTTCACTTTCTTTTCTCAGGGATAAACAGTTTTTAGAACGCACGTCACCAAACAATTGCAGAAAACTGTCAGTACAGTGAACAAAAGCACCTAAATATAGGCATATGGCTTGATGTGAAATTGTCTATGTAGCTTTCAAGATCTGCAAGGTTGCAACAGTCATTCCCCGTCCCCCTTCTCATCCCTGGATCCAATGAAGCTTTGAAGAACAAACCAAGAGAAGAGTAGAAACTAGGAAGAGAAGAATTGCAGATGTCAGATGGAGCAATCAGAGACGGAGAGGCGGGCTGTTTAATAGCGAATGAAAAGACTACTTGATTAGGCGAAGGAGGGAGATGTACCATCTCTGATGCGGTGATGCCTCAAACGTCTATTGATGGGGAACGTTAAGGATGCAATGAGAGATGATTGGGGAAGGGAATAGCACCATCAATCTCCATTAATGGATGCACGGGAGCGGCACCTCGAATTTGGAAGTGCACGGGAGCGGTGGTGCTGTTCTTTGGGATTTGAGAATTTGGGGGAGGAGGCGAGGAGACTGGAGGAGATCGATGGAGTTGTTTATTTTTTGAGGCAAAAGGAGATCGATAGAGTGCTGGAGCAGTGTAGCGAACTAGCGATCGATTCTTTCGGCTCGGAGTACTAGCTCCGTGGTGGGCTTGGGCCTTCTTATTTTTCCTCTTATTTTTTTGGACCTAATATGTATAATGTACTCCTACCTGGGCCGGGGCCTCTACCTCCCAGGGGCCCAGGGCGGTCGCCCCGGCCTATGGGCCGGCCCTGCCTTCAACACCACTGAAGCGGCCATCAAAGAATAAAATGATAGATCACCTCTTCATCCAAGCTTGATGCGGCTCTATCGCTGATCAACAGCTTTACGGACCTCCAAAGTAGTTTGCTAGAAGCAAAATCATAGCCGTTGAAAGAACCAGACCGGGGCAACATGTCCCCGGACACGCCATCGAACTTCAGAACTGACACCCCCGCATGACGGCAACGTCGGAGGAGGAAACCAGAACTGTCAGCCTTCGACCACACACCCAACACAAGATACTCCATCTTACAGCTGTCACTTGTATAGACAACCGCCTGCGCGTACTCCTAAACGAAAAAACCTCCCTGCTCCACCATGACGTCGGAGACAACGCCACAGCAACGGGAACGAAAAAACCTCCCTGCTCCTGAACGAAAAAACCTCCCTGCTCCACCTGATGGAGTCGCCGCCGCCGCCTCGCCAACACCATCCATGAACCCTAACACTACTGATCTGAGGGATCGAGAGACACACGATGCTATCAACTCCGAGACGCCGCAATGAAAGAAAGCGCCGGTGTGAGAGTGGAATTGAGGCAGATTTATTCGTCCAGGCGTCGCTTCCACCACCCCAACGATGCACCACGACCTACAAATCCAAACCCTAACTACAGAGCGGAGGAACGGGGTCCCCCTCCCTTCTGCCGCCGGAGCAACGGCCGAAGGGAGAGGGGGCCAGTGCCCCGGCCGGTGGAGATCGCAGGAAATAGATCGCCTCACCCTATACGCCTGGTGGTGGCGGCGGCTAGGGTAGGAACGCCTCTCTTCCGTAATTGATGACCTTTTTTGCGGGGAAATTCGGAGCTTTATTCAACAGAAACCACCCCGGCCGAATCAGCCAGGAGGCTAGTTACAAGAAAACTAGGAGTGGAGTCTAACCAACAATCTGTTACATCCAAAGTGCTAGCTTGCTTCGCACAAAGGTGAGCAGGAAAGTTGGCTGATCTCGAAACATGTTGAATAACAAAAGACTTAAAAAAAGAGGCATGCTCCTCAATCTCAGTAAGAATAGGCGCCACCACCGAACGATCATGGCGTGAGTGCCAGAGATTCACCATCTCTAGATTGTCGGTCTCCAAGATGAGTTGATCATATCCTCGAAGCCTTGCAAAAACTGCTCCATCTCGAAGAGCCAATGCTTCAGCTAGGAGGGGGTCCGTGATCCCCGTGTAGGGCTTACACCATGCAGCCTTAAGCTCAGACGATGATCGAGCCACCCCTCCAGCTCCTCCTCGACGGGATTCCATAGCAATACTACCATAAGTATTGATTTTTATCCATCCTGCATCAACGGTCTCCACCCATGACCGGGAAAGATACATGCATGCGCTTGAGGTAATTCCAACACAGCAAGAGCTTCCCGTATTCACTTCATAGCCCGAGCGGGATCAAAACCATCTTTGTCATGTGTAATATTGTTGCGTGAAGTCCAGATAGACCACATGACAGAGATCATCTTGGCTCTGTCCGACTCTGAAAATGAGGAGACACAAAGAATGTCCTTTGCCCAAGTGAGAGGATGCAAGTCTGGTCGCTTTATATCAAGCCATTCAGTTGCTTCGTTCCAGAACCGACTCGCATGGGAACAATTCAATAAAGCATGCATCATATCCTCGTCCGAGTGCAAACAGATTTTGCACTTACTCTCGGTGGATATATGTCGATATTTCAAAGTGCTTTCTACGGGCAAAATCCCATGTAAAACACGCCACCAGAAGACACGAACTTTGGGCAAAACCTTGAGTTTCCATAGCCGAGACCACAACTGTTTATCAGTCTCTGAAGTATCCGTCATCGTCCCTTCTTCTAGAGCTTTCTGCCCGTTCTGAATCATAGGAGAGCGATAAGCTGACTTTACAGTGTATATCCCCGACCTCTCAGGTGCCCAAGCTATAAGATCTTCTCCATCTCCCGTTCTCGAAGGTATATTAAGAATTGCATCACACTAGTAGAAAAGGGGGCAACGGTCCAGGCCGGGTCATCCCATTAGTCCCGGTTCAGTCTAGAACCGGGACCCATGGGGGCATTGGACCCGGTTCGTGAGCCCAGGGGCCGGCCGGGCCACGTGGGCCATTGGTCCCGGTTCGTCTAGACCTTTTGGTCCCGGTTGGTGGGACGAACCGGGGCCAATGGCCTCGCTCCTGGCCCACCACCATTGGTCCCGGTTGGTGGCATGAACCGGGCCTATATATACCCATCGCGTAAGAGCAGAGCACACTGCTCTGTTTTTTTCTGACCGAGGGGGAGAGGGCTTGGTGGTGCTCTAGCTCCCCTCCTATGCACACAAGGTGTTCGATGCAATGCCCGAGCCACACTACTTAAGCTTTCTCCTCTCCAAGCTCGACCTTCAAGCTCCATTTTCCTCAATATTTGTC
>NW_024111028.1:0-8335 GCF_003073215.2 Triticum urartu
CCTCATTGGATGAACCATGATGTCGAGGATTCAAGCAACCCCGTATACAATTCCCTTTGTGAATCGGTATATTACTTGCCCGAGATTCGATCGTTGGTATCCCAATACCTCGTTCAATCTCGTTACCGGCAAGTCACTTTACTCGTACCGTAATGCATGATCCCATGACCAAACACTTGGTCACTTTGAGCTCATTATGATGATGCATTACCGAGTGGGCCCAGTGATACCTCTCCGTAATGCGGAGTGACAAATCCCAGTCTCGATCCATGTCAACCCAACAGACACTTTCGGAGATACCTGTAGTGCACCTTTTTAGTCACCCAGTTACGTTGTGACGTTTGGTACACCCAAAGCACTCCTACGGTATCCAGGAGTTACACGATCTCATGGTCTAAGGAAAAGATACTTGACATTGGAAAAGCTCTAGCAAAATGAACTACACGATCTTGTGCTATGCTTAGGATTCGGTCTTGTCCATCACATCATTCTCCTAATGATGTGATCCCGTTATCAATGACATCCAATGTCCATAGTCAGGAAACCATGACTATCTGTTGATCAACGAGCTAGTCAACTAGATGCTCACTAGGGACATATTGTGGTCTATGTATTCACACCACTACAAGGATTCTGGTCTATTGCAACAAAATTTGTTGCTACAGCTTGCTTGTTGCAATAAAACGCAATATTACCACAAATTCTCCGGTTGTGGTAATAGGCCGCACATATTGCCATAACTTAGTTTGGTCACGGCAAATACTAAATTTGTTGCAATAGAGGCCTCGTATTGCAACAAAGTGTGTCGGTGTTGCAATATGGTAGCAGTATTGCGACAAAAAATTCTGTTGCACAAGGGCAGTCATTTTGTTGCAATAAAGACTAGGTATTTCAACAGAATAACTATTTGTGGCAATATTCAGAAAGATATTGCAATGTCAGCGTGACGTTGCATTAGGTACACGTATTGTTGCAAAAAAGTGGCTACCTATTGCAACAAACTACATCAGCGTTGCAATATGGTAATGATATTGCGACAAACAAATTCCATTGCGCGAGGCAGTCATTTTGTTGTAATAGAGACTACGTATTTCAACAGAATAACTATTCGTGGTAATATTCGGAAAGATATTGCAACACCGGTGTGACTTTGCATTAGTTACAAGTAAAATAGTGGGAAAAAATATTATTTGAATTTATAGATATTAAGTTATGATTTTTGCAAGCTTTTAGGAGTAATTAAATATTTTTAATTGCACCAATTTGAATTAACCAAAACAGCGGAAAAGGTTTATAATTGGATAGAACACACTTTCTTGATAGGAATACATATTTAATTTGTTAAATTTGGATTTGGAATGGGCAAGTTGTTGCCATTTTAAAACCACGTGTTTTCTGCCAAACACATGGACTTATCATATGGAACTCGAAAATAGAGGGTCCTTGGTGTGAAAATTGCCAGATCTAGATCTGGAGCTGAATCTGACCGAGGACTTCTTTAGCCGCGGCCAATGACCTACGGGCCCGGGGACTCGCTGGGGCTGACAGGCGTGGGTGACATCCACGGCGACCTCCTAGGGCGATGACAAGTAGGGCCGGCCAGCGCGTAGCAAACCTAAAAAAAACTGCAGCTTTCGCTTGGGCAGGAATTCAAACGCGCGTCCACCATGTTGCAGTTCAAGGTTCACACCAATGGGTTGTGCATGTGTTTGTCAAATTTTACTTGTATTCTTATACCAAATTAAAGAATAGGTTGTATTTTGACAAATCTGTAATATGCCAATAAGTAAATCTCAAAACTAAATTGGTTTGGTTGATAATTTACATAGTTGAATTTCTATGATTTTTGTTCAAGAAAAAGCGACATGCCTTGCTGACAAGGGGGCCACGCATCGAATATTAAAGCAGAAAATTTAAACAAAGTTGTACTTCGAACACTAGGGCGATGACAAGTGGGGCCGGCCAGCGCGTAGCAAACCTAAAAAAAACTGCAGCTTTCGCTTGGGCAGGAATTCAAACGCGCGTCCACCATGTTGCAGTTCAAGGTTCACACCAATGGGCTGTGCATGTGTTTGTCAAATTTTACTTGTATTCTTATACCAAATTAAAGAATAGGTTGTTTTTTGACAAATCTGTAATATGCCAATAAGTAAATCTCAAAACTAAATTGGTTTGGTTGATAATTTACCTAGTTGAATTTCTATGATTTTTGTTCAAGAAAAAGCGACATGCCTTGCTGACAAGGGGGCCACGCATCGAATATTAAAGCATAAAATTTAAACGAAGTTGTACTTCGAACACTAGCCCTGACGGTCTCCACTAGCTTGTCAAACCACCACCCCAATACCAACTTAATGCTGCTTCAACGTGTCAGTCCTATTTAACGTGAAGCGCCAAGTGGGCTTGGCCTGGGTCGGACGAGGGTAAGGGACCTCATTTCCCAGATCGGACAACCCCTTTTTATTTCGTTTTTTTCTTCTTTACAATAATTCTGGATTTCAAAAAGTCCTTAATATAAATAAATTCCAAGTCCAAAAACGTGTACAAGAATTCAAAATTTTACATGGTTTCGTTTGAGTAATCATAAAAAATGTTCATGATTTTTACAACAAATCTCTTATTCAATAAATCTTCATGATCCGAGAAAACAATTTGGGATATTTTTTCATGATTTCAAAAATAGTTCGCATATTCAAAAATGTTCATGAATTCGAACAAAATGTCCGTCAATTCAAAAAAAGTCATGAATTTCTAAAATATGTTCACAAAATTAGAAATTGTTCACAAATTTAGAAAATTGGTCCGAAATTCCAGAAAAACATATCGCTTTAAAAAAATTCACTGATTCCAAAAATGTTCATGAGTTCGCAGAGTGTTCATTTCTGAGAGCACTTTTTTTTAGATATGTGCAGTATTTCAAGATTGTTAATTTTCCTAGAATGTCACATATAATGACACAATGTTGAAGGTTTTCTATTTTTTAAATGTCTTATGTCGTTTTCAAAATGGCGGGCATGACCGTTCGTAATTAGGGGTGGAATCTTGTGAATGTTTTTTGAATCTCTGACGAAATGACTATTCGTGTACCTGGAAATGGTTTTTGAAAAAATAAATAGCAAACTATGACGCAAGTGTGGTTCAAATTATTGGATCGGCGAAAATTTTATCTTTTTGATAAGTGGATCGAAAGCATTTGACATACAAAAATTTGGTCGATTGTACATAAAATATGGTCTAATAGTTTTGAAAAAAATGAACTGGTGCCATTTTGCAACCAATATTTGGTAGGTTCTTCACCAAAAACCTATTTTTGGCACTCCGAAAATAAAAAAATGATTTTTTGTGCAAAGAAATTAGAAACTCCCAAAGCTAACATTGTTTGTCATCCTAATATACAAAAATGTGCACAATATTGGGTCACCTGAACAAATTATGCCGGGAAGGAAAGTTTTTTATGGAGACGGGAATTAAGTTTCTTTTCCTTTTTTATATGTTGGGAAGGTGTTTTTTTTGTTTGATGTATTGTTCGGAATAGTAGTTTCTTTTCTAGGAATCAGCCGGTTGATCTTAGAAAGATCAGCCGCCTAGCCAGCCGTTGATTAGCGTTGATTTTGGCCGCACGATTCCTGGACCATGCCATGGCTTTTCATCCGGTGGCCGACGATGCTCCATTGCAGCACCTGCAAGGTTCCACCGGCCGGTGATGCTCTATAACAACAACAACAATGCTCCGTTGTAGCACCCGCGAGGTTTCGGAGGCCGGCGATGCTTCATTGCAGCAATTGCGAGGTTTTGGTGGCCCGACGATACTCCATCGCAGCACCAATGATGCTCCATTGCAGCTCCGGCGATGCTCCGGCGGCCCGACGAAGCTCCATTGTAGCCCCCTGACTCGCTGCGTGGTGGTCATGCGTGCCCGACAGTGGTGGCCATGAGTCGTAGCGGAAGCTGGGGCGATCCGGCAAAGCTCCGTGGCAGCACCTCGGCTCATTGCGTGGTGGTCATGCGTGCCCGACGGTGGTGGCCATGGGTCGTAGCGGCCGGCGGCCCGACGAAACTCTATGGCAGCACCTCGGCTCTTTTACGTGGTGGTCATGTGTGCCCGGCGGCGGTGGCCATGGGTCGTAGCGGCCGGCGGCCCGACGAAACTCTATGGCAGCACCTCGGCTCTTTTACGTGGTGGTCATGTGTGCCCGGCGGCGGTGGACATGGGTCGTAGCGGCCGGCGGCCCCGCAAAACTCCATTGCAGCACCCTAGCTCGCTTGGTGGTGTTCATGCCAATCTAGCACCCCGACTCGCTGTGTGGTGGTCATGTGTGCCCGCCGACGGTGGCCATGGGTCGTAGCGGCGGTGGTCCAAAGGGTGCAGTAGAGACAACAACTTGCTGCAGCAGAATGAGGGAGTGCGCAGAGCCGAGGAGAAATGAGACGAGAGGAGGCCACGCGCTGGGAGAGGAAGGAGAGATGAGACGAGACGACAAAGACACGTTAGAAGGTAGACGTATGGATCAGAACATAAGGGAGATGGAAGAGACACGCCAGGATACGTGGCAGCCGCACGAGCCGGCTGATTTCTTCCTAGATATCAGTCGGTTGACTCTAAGAGTTTTCCTTTCTTTTGAGAAAAAAATAAAGAAAGAAATAATAAGAAAGAAAAAAAGTGTGAGGTAAAGTCTTTTTTTAAGACAAATATGAGGTGAAGTCAGACTCACATTTTGGCGCCCAGAGTTTTGTGTAAACCCGCGAACGATTTCGTTTGGTTTTCAATCTCATAGCCCGCGAATAATAAATCAAGAAGACCCAAGCCGTGAACGCGAAATCCCACCCACCCTGAGCTAATCTCTCGCTCGCCTCTCCCTCTTCCCCGCACCACTCCTCGCCGCCGCCACCACCTACGGCGCCCGATCCCGTCTGATTCCGGCGTCCTCTGGCGGAGCCCAGCACACCACCGTGCCCCCCTCCCAACGCGCCTTCCTCCCATCGGGCCAGATCCGGCACGCGCGTCCTCCAGCGGCCAAGCGTGACCCTGCCCAGCAGCTAGGGTTTGGGCCAGCACGTCGCCGGGCATGGAGCCTCCTCCCGCTGTCTCCTTCTTCTACAACTTCTCTTCGTCTCCTCTTGATGTGTGCGCGTATTGTGTCAATGAAAGGAATTCAAGGCCATGGCCGGAGAGAGAGGAGCTGCTCCTAGTATATATAGGACGCCATGGAAGGTTATCCTTGTTCTGTTCTTTTAATTTTTTTTGTTTCTCTTCCCGATCTAGACATGTTGAACGCTCTGTTTTTTGCAGGTGCTGCTCCGATGAGGAGAAACTGCTGCTGCAGGACGTCCTCCTCCCCTCCTACCCCCACCTAGGGCTCTCGGAGGAGGCGAAGCAATGGGATAGCCACATCATGAAGGGCTGCGAGGGAGATATGTCCATCGATTGCCTCAGGTTCTTCTTTGATCGTAGATTGTTTTCCTACGATGCCGACCACAGAATCCCATAATGTATGTCCATTGCCAATCTATGGATCCTACAAAGAAGATTGAGTAAGAGCTTAGATGTGTCTGCAGAGGCATAAAAAAACATGGTGATCAGAAGGATTTGTACGGGTAAGATGCAAACAGTGCTGGCCTATATTAGCATGCAGTTCTTTTTTATTTGTTCTTATAATTTATCTGTTTCCCAGCATATATCCCTGATTCTTTTCATCAATCTAGCGGCGAATCACCTCATCCGATTGACTCATATTGCAACAGGGAAAGGCAGATATGCCATGGCCTTTGCCTCCATCTGCCATTGGCCTTTGTGTGTTTCCTTTATTTGGGGGAAAACGAGATTGAGATGCAGACTATGAATATCGCAGACTGATAATGTAATTGGCCTTCTGCTCACATTTTACAAAATTGGATAATGAAGTGCAATACAGGACTCTCGGCTATGGAATAATTACTCTTTTGTATCTCACTGTCCAGCCTTTGATTCGAGGTAAAAATGGTGCATCGCCTCTCCCTACAAGATGTCAATTTTAGCATCTATTTATCCGGCCAAATCGCATATGCGAAGCTTTTCTTGATGCATAGTTCTGTACCATAGCCTAAGAATCAAAGATTGATATATATATATATATATATATATGTGTGTGTGTGTGTGTGTGTGTGTGTGTGTGTGTGTGTGTGATTATTGTTGTCAAACGATTTGTTTTGTCACAACCACTTTGCTCTGCACGGGTGTTCATGTGTTGGACGCTTGGAGCCCCAGTTAGCCGGTGCCCTCACTGATTTAAGGTGACGCGTGTGTTAAATAAAACTGATGTTGGAGTAATTAAGCTCAAAATATGAACACTGTTATGCTTTCTAAGTTTAACAAAAGTCTTTCAGTAAAACTGCTAGGCCTAGGTTGACCTTATTTGAACAATATGCAAAAAAAAATATTTATCCGGACAACTATTATAACATATATGAGACATCTCATTTCTTATGGTTTCCTGTCTTCCACACAAGATAAGTGTTATTTGAGCTAATTTATATGTGCAGGTATGAGGATATAGGTATGAAGGAGCAGCTCGGCAGTTACTTACAAAAAGGTATTAAGTTTTGCCTACAAATATGCAGTATCCTGAATACGTGGGTTCACTGAACTTGGGATTTACATATAACCGCACTTCCACTTCTCCCTCTTCTAATTCTCATGTGGTAATTTGTTTGATATTTTTAGGCTTTGGCACTCTCATAAATGGCTCCATTTTTGTTTACCTTCTACTGATCTGTAACAAAGATGATTTCTCTGTTGCCGTTGAGGTAAATGACCATTCATAATCATACATGTGATTTCTACACATTTTTATATGTTCAAAACTGAACATTATCTACAAAGGTGATGCCATGAATTATATGGTACACAGCAGAACAAATCAGTGGTCGATAATCACAACTTCTGTATCTTTTACAAGCATGAGTCCATGTTATATTGTTTGTAGTGCACTGACATGTTATGTTGGACTCATTAACTAGAACTATTTTTTTATTTCTTGATTGCAGGATACAAAGATCTAGCTCGACTGGACTCTAGATCACGGACAGTTTAGTCTTGGCCCTTAATTAGGATGGCTAAATTACATTTGATGGATATTTGCTATGAGAATTATGAATTTTATGAATCCACATATTATATGTATGGTTTTGAAAGTTGTAATTGAATGCCTATATTTTTTTTACGGTTGCAATAGGCTATTACCACAACCCACTTTTGGTTGCCACATGTTAGCACCACGAAAAGTATAAATTGTCGCAATAGTTTCTTGCAACAAACATTTCACCCATTGTGATACCTATTTATCACCACCAAAACTAGTATGGTGCAACTTCCTGTTACGACGACCAGAATATTTGTTGCCATAAGCTAATGCCACAAGCGTAGCGGTTCGTGGCAAAATGCCTAATACCACGAAAACAAGAATTGTTGCCATAGTTTACTGCCACAATTGACTATTGCCACGGAAGAGTATGCGCCACAAAACGAGCTTCGTTGGCATAGGTTGTTGCCACAAATGTCTATCGTCACGAGCTATCAGTCGCCATGATTCGTTACATGTTGCATTAAAGATATCTCCACAAAGCAAATTGTGGCATCAGGTGAGTGTTGCCACGGGAAAACATGTGGCAACTTCCCACATGGTTGTTGCTATAGCAGACTTTATTGCCACAATTGCTTTTTTGTGGCAATAACCTATTACCGTGTGTCCAGTCGCAACGGTTGCCAACGAATGTTGTTTCGTGGCAATAGGTACTTATCGCCACAAAATCGACATGTATTGCGATGACCAATTTTGTTGCAATAGACCCGGATCCTTGTAGTGCACGTTTATTACTATTACGATTTCCGGATAATATAATTATAGCATGAATAAAAGACAATTATCATGAACAAGGAAATATAATAATAATCCTTTCATTATTGCCTCTAGGGCATATTTCCAACAGTCTCCCACTTGCACTAGAGTCAATAATCTAGTTACATTGTGATGAATCGAACACCCATAGTTTTGGTGTTGATCATGTTTAGCTCGCGGAAGAGGTTTTGTCAACGGATCTGCGACATTCAGATCCGTATGCACTTTGCAAATTTCTATGTCTCCATCTTGAACATTTTCACGAATGGAGTTGAAGCGACGCTTGATGTGCCTTGTCTTCTTGTGAAACCTGGGCTCCTTGGCAAGTGTAATAGCTCCAGTGTTGTCACAAAAGAGTTTGATTGGCCCCGACGCATTGGGTATGACTCCTAGGTCAGTGATGAACTCCTTCACCCAAATTGCTTCATGCGCTGCCTCCGAGGCTGCCATGTACTCCGCTT
>NW_024111029.1:0-13121 GCF_003073215.2 Triticum urartu
ACAATGGCGATGGATTCCCCTCGCCGGAGCCCCGAACAGACTCCAGATCAGCCCTCCCGGGAGAGATTAGGGTTTGGCGGCGGCTCTGTATCGTAAAATGCGATGAATCCTTCTCTGTGATTTTTTTCTCCCCGGACGTGAATATATAGAGTTGGAGTTGAGGTCGGTGGAGCCTCAGGGGGCCCACGAGACAGGGGCACACCCCAGGGGGGTGGCTACGCTCCCCATCCTCGTGGATAATGTGTGGGACCCCCGACGTTGATTCTTTCGCCAATATTTTCTATATTCCAAAAATATTCTCTGTGAAGTTTCAGGTCATTCTGAGAACTTTTATTTCTGCACAAAAATAACACCATGGCAGTTCTGCTGAAAACAACGTCATTCCGGGTTAGTTCCGTTCAAATCATGCAAGTTAGAGTCCAAAACAAGGTCAAAAGTGTTTGGAAAAGTAGATATGATGGATACGTATCAACTCCCCAAGCTTAAACTTTTCCTTGTCCTCAAGCAATTCAGTTGACAAACTG
This sequence comes from Triticum urartu, assembly GCF_003073215.2. Classification (NCBI taxonomy): domain Eukaryota; kingdom Viridiplantae; phylum Streptophyta; class Magnoliopsida; order Poales; family Poaceae; genus Triticum; species Triticum urartu. The sequence continues at coordinate 525 of NW_024111029.1, forward strand.
AAAGTGATAAAGAAAAATTTTACAAACTCTGTTTGATGTTGTTGTTGTAAATATGTAAAGCCAGCATTCAAGTTTTTAGCAAAGATTATGTACTAACCATATTCACAATAACATTTAGGTCTCATATTTACTCATATCAATGGCATAATCAATTAATGAGCAATAATAGTAAATCTCGGATGACAACACTTTCTCAAAACAATCATAATATGATATAACAATATGGTATCTCGCTAGCCCTTTCTGAGACCGCAAAACATAAATGTAGAGCACCTCTGAAGATCAAGGACTGTTTAAACATTGTAATTCATGGTAAAGGAGATCGAGTCACAGTCATACTCAATGTAAACTAATAGTAATACATGCAAATGACAGCGGTGCTCTCCAACTGGTGCTTTTTAATAAGAGGATGATGACTCGACATAAAAGTAAATAGACAGAACCTTCTCAGAGGGAAGTAGGGATTTGTAGAGGTGCCAGAGCTCGATTTTGAAATAGAGATGAATAATATTTTGAGTGGTATACTTTCATTGTCAACATAACAACTGAGAGATCTCGATATCTTCCATGCTACACACATTATAGGCAGTTCCCAAACAGAATGGTAAAGTTTATACTCCCCCAACCACCAACAAACATCAATCCATGGCTTGTCCGAAACAAAGGGTGCCTCCAACTAACAACAATCCTGGGGGAGTTTTGTTTGCAATTATTTTAATTTAAGCATGGGACTGGGCATCCTGGTTACCAGGCATTTTCTCGTGAGTGAGGAGCGGAGTCCACTCCTCTTGAGAATAAGCAGCCTAGCATGGAAGATGTAGAGAGCCCTAGTTGATACATGAGCTATTCGATCATACAAAATAGAATGTCATTTGAAGGTTTAGAGTTTGGCACATACAAATTTACTTGGAATGCCAGGTAGATACCGCATATAGGAAGGTATAGTGGACTCATATGGAATAAATTTTGGTTTTATGGAAGTGGATTCACAAGTAGTATTCCCACTTAGTACAAGTGAAGGCTAGAAAGAGACCGGGAAGCGACCAGCTAGAGAGCGACAACAGTCATGAACATGCATTAAAATTAATCAACACTGAATGCAAGCATGAGTAGGATATAATTCACCATGAACGTAAATATCGTGGAGGCTATGTTGATTTTGTTTCAACTACATGCGTGAACATGTGCCAAGTCAAGCCACTCGAATCGTTCAAAGGAGGATACCCCCTATCATATCACATCACAACCATTTTAATAGCATGTTGGCATGCAAGGTAAACCATTATAAACTCCTAGCTAATTAAGCATGGCATGAGCAACTATAATCTCTAATTATCATTGCAAACATGTTTCATTCATAATAGGCTGAATCAGGAATGATGAACTAATCATATTTACAAAAGCAAGATAGGTCGAGTTCATAACAGCTTCTCTCATCTCAATCAATCCATCATATATTGTCATTATTGCCTTTCACTTGCATGACCAAACGGTGTGGATAATAATAATAGTGCACGTGCATTGGACTAAGCTGGAATCTACAAGCATTCAATACACAAGAGAAGACAAGGTAATATGGGCTCTTGGTTAGATCAACAATAATGCATATAAGATCCACTCAACATTTTCATCATGGTCTTCTCCTCTCGACCCCAAAGAAAAGAAAAGAAACAAAACTATTTACACGGGAAAGCTCCCAACAAGCAAAAGAAGAACGAGAAATCTTTTTGGGTTTTCTTTTTAATTACTACTACTACAGGCATGAAAAGTAAACTAGCTAAAAACTACAACTATTTTTTTTTTATTTTTCTTAAGGTTTTTCAAACACACAAGAGGAATGTTGGAAATGAAAATAAACTAGCATGGATTTTACAATGAAAAAGTATGAGCACCGACAACTGGAATGAGTGTGTGAACATGAATGTAATGTCGGTGAGGAATATGTACTCTCCCAAGCTTAGGCTTTTGGCCTAAGTTGGTCTATGGCCATGGCTCAAAGCTGCCCACTCCGGTGTACAGAGGAGTGTCCTCTGGGTGCCACTGGTTGGCAATCTCCTCCAGATCCCACTGATAAACAAACTGCCGATAAGGATCAAGGGGTGGCTCTGGTTCAGGCTCTGGAGCTGATGTCAGGCTCCGGTAGGCATGAATGGCCTCCGGCAAAACGAGGTACAAGCCTGAAAATATGTTAAACAAAGAGGGCGCAGGCAAGGTAATAATCTCATAGTAGTTTTTATCAAGCATCTTTTTATCCTTAACAATGAAATCATGTGCTACCATACTGATGACCCACAAGTAGAGGGGATCTATCGTAGTCCTTTCGATAAGTAAGAGTGTCAAACCCAACGAGGAGCAAAAGGAAATGATAAGACGTTTCCACCAAGGTATCCTCCGCAAGTACTGAAATAAATGGTAACAGATAGTTTTGTGATAGGATAATTTGTAACGAGCAACAAGTAACAAAAGTAAATAAAGTGCAGCAAGGTGGCCCAATCCTTTTGTATCAATGGACAAGCCTGGACAAACTCTTGTATGATGTAAAGCACTCCCGAGGACACATGGGAATATTGTCAAGCTAGTTTTCATCACGTTCATATGATTCGCGTTCGGTACTTTGATAATTGGGTATGTGGGTGGACCGGTGCTTGGGTGCTGCCCTTACTTGGACAAGCAACCCACTTATGATTAACCTCTATTACAAGCATCCGCAACTACAACAAAATTACTAAGGTAAACCTAACCATAGCATGAAACATATGGATCGAAATTAGCCCCTTACGAAGCAACGCATAAACTAGGGTTTAAGCTTCTGTCACTCTAGCAACCCATCATCTACTTATTACTTCCCAATGCCTTCCTGTAGGCCCAAATAATGGTGAAGTGTCATGTAGTCGACGTTCACATAACACCACTAGAGGAGAGACAACATACATCTCATCAAAATATCGAACGAATACCAAATTCACATGACTACTAATAGCAGGACTTCTCCCATGTCCTCAGGAACAAAAGTAACTACTCACAAAGCATAAACATGTTCATAATCAGAGGGGTATTAATATGCATATATGATCTGAACATATGATCTTCCACCAATTAAACCAACTAGCAACCTACTAGCTAGCACCAATCCCGGACTTGGAGACAAGAATTGGATACAAGAGATGAACTAGGGTTTTGAGATGAGATGGTGCTGATGAAGATGTTGATGGAGATTGCCCTCTCCCGATGAGAGGAGCATTGGTGATGATGATGGCGATGATTTCCCCCTCTGGGAGGGAAGTTTCCCCTGCAGAACAGCTCCGCCAGAGCCCTAGATTGGTTCCGCCAAGGTTCCGCCTCATGGCGGCGGAGTTTCGTCCGAGGATATGGCTTATGATTTTTTTCCCATCGAAAGACTCCATATAGTAGAAGATGTCCACTGGAGGGCCACAAGGGGGGCCATGAGGTAGGGGGGCACGCCTAGGGGGTAGGGCGCGTGCCCACCCTCGTGGGCAGGGTGTGGCCCCCCTGGTGAAGTTCTTGCTCTCAGTATTTTTTATATATTTGGAAAACATCTTCCGTGAAGTTTCAGGAGTTTTGGAGCTGTGCAGAATAGGTCTGTAATATTTGCTCCTTTTCCAGCCCAGAATCCCAGCTGCCGGCATTCTCCCTCTTTATGTAAACCTTGTAAAATAAGAGAGAATAGGCATAAGTATTGTGACATAATGTGTAATAACAGCCCATAATGCAATAAATATCGATATAAAAGCATGATGCAAAATGGACGTATCAACTCACTACAAGAAATGTGTTAATCCATGACGGATACATTGTGTCACATATGTGCACAAAACCATCATGGTAGGTCATCCATGACGGATTCAAAATTCGTCATGTATATTGCGTCATAATTTAACTATCATGCGCTCCTTAACGGATTGCCAAAACCGTCATGGATCCATGACGGTTTTAGACCGTCACAGCTCACTTTTGACAGCACTTAACTGAGGTGATGATAACGGCGTTAACATGCTTGCCACATCATCATCTGATGTGGCGGCCCATAAGGTAGTCGGCCCAATTAGAGTTTTGACCCACTAATTTCTGTTGTAGGCCATGTGGTAGTCAGTAAGTTTTGGCCCACCAACTTTTGTTGTGGATGGTGTGGTAGTCAGCCCAATTAGGGCTTTGGCCTGCTAATCAGCTCAACCCAAAACGTCTTTAGCCCAGTCCAAACCATTAGAATATTATTCAGTCCATTAACATTTTTAATCCATAACCTTTTTCCTCTAAATATATGCTCATATCATAAAGAAAAAAAATACATAAAGAGAACTCATATCCAGGAACAATACCAAAACAGGTCCCACATAACATAAAAATAAAACAAGTCGCTGCATACATGAACCCACGAGAAAGAATCAGAGATGCACGTGTCCTGGAACTTCTGCACAAAAGACTTGCAGGTCCTTGTGCCGCCGATCTGGAAACCTGTAGCCGTCGAGACGCCAACCAGAGAGGAGATCGCCGCAGAACAAATAGCCCAAAACTTCGAGACGGCACCGACGCGTGTACAGCGATGGCAACCGCCTGTGTTCTGCGCCGCCGCGCTCGCCGGTGGTCCTCCACAAATCACATCTCAACCGTGGAAGTCCAGACAAGGAGAAGTTCTGTTTAGAAAAGACAATACAAGTTGGCATAACCCAAGTCATTCCTCTATATACTGAAACTGAATGTGTGGTGGTGGAGAGAAGTAATGAGTAAGACTCTGCCCCGTACCATGGATGCTCTGTAGACTTCGTGCACGCACGCGGGTTGACCAGCAATAGTGCGCCTCCACCGCGGCTCAATGGCGAGCCATTTAGTTGGCACCAGAGCCTCCAGCCGCCGTCGCTAGGGTGAAGAGACCGCCACACTTCTTGGAATTAGTGGTAGCATACAGAACGACGCCGTTCTCCGCCGGTGAGTCGGAACAGCCCCACACCAGGCGGCCCAGGGGCGTCCCCTCCTCAGGGGACAAGGATGTCACCGCGGCGGCAGACGTGGCCACCATTGAGGGAGGCCAGATGCCAAATCTACGCTCCATCAAGGCACTTGCGAGAAGCAGAGGGCAAGATGCCTGTGGATGAGAAGGTGAGGGCGGTGTCCGTGGTTGGGGGAGGGTGGAGGGTCTGGAGGGAAGGGAGAAGCTGGCCGAGATCCACATGGGTGTCAACGAGTTCTTTTCTCTTCTGTGCATGAGAAGCCGGCGGCTTGTTGGTGGGAGGGAGGAGAGACCAGAAATAGGGGTAGCATTGATTGCCATTGGATCTCGGCAGATCGGATGGTTGATATTGGCGATCCGTGGGACAGTTGGACTAACCAATCACAACGCGAGTTTCCCCTCAGGCTGGATTGCCAATTCTGCTGGAAACCCTACAGGGCCTTTGTTGGCAAAGAGGCCGGCCCAAAATTTCAAGATGGGTGTCAACGAGTTCTTTTCTCTTCTGTGCATGAGAAGCCGGCGGCTTGTTGGTGGGAGGAAGAAGAGACCAGAAATAGGGGTAGCATTGATTGCCATTGGATCTCGGCAGATCGGATGGTTGATATTGGCGATCCGTGGGACAGTTGGACTAACCAATCACAACGCGAGTTTCCCCTCAGGCTGGATTGCCAATTCTGCTGGAAACCCTACAGGGCCTTTGTTGGCAAAGAGGCCGGCCCAAAATTTCAAGTATTTTGTTTCTATTGTTTGAATAACTAATTAAGGTCCCCTTAAAAAATAACTAATTAAGACAGCCTTTGTTGCCTCAATAAAAAATTAAGGCAGCCTTTGTCAAGTAACTTGCAAAAACCATCTATCTATTACGTATATAACATGCATATTGAACTTTCCTGTGGTCACGTGTCTTTGCATAAAAGGCATATAGGAGTCCGGATGTAGCAAGACTAGGAAAGAAATATCTGGTGAAAAAAAGATATCAATATTCATGACCACATACTTACGCATGCATTTCCTATATGGCTAAACAATTTTTTTTATTTGTGATAGCTAATTACAACGCGAATCAGAAACGGGCCACATTGTACCAAAAAATTTGGTTTACTAAACCGGACATATACAAGATTCTTCTGAATCGTACACGGACTCATCCATCCAAAGCAAAATTTGGTCTCCTGAACCGTACACGGACTCTTCCATGTAAAGAAAAATAAAATAGGATCCCGATAACTGCCACACGTGTGGTGTATCGGATAGTTGTGCCACACGCCTCTTATGGCATGGACAGCAATCAGCCCACACACCTACGTGTGGGAAAAACAACTAATGCCCACATACATCTTTTTTTCCCTCCTGAACCCTCTCACACGCGTGCGTGTGGGCGAAGTTGATAACGCCCACACGCCCGTATGTCAGGCCTCGTACCCTTCTCGCCCCGCACGCGACGCGTGATGCCCATCGCGCGCCCGCAGTTGCCATGGTCCAGACCCTCGTCCATGTTCGTTTATCTGCAGTTGCCATGTCACTGAACTACGGTTGCCATGTCGGACAACTGCAGTTGCCATGGTTGCTCAACTGCAGTTGCCATGTATGGTCTGATCTAATGTAGTTGCCATGATTTCATAACTTTAGGAGTTGCCACATACTAACACTAGGCAGTTGAGAGAATTGCCATGTGCTCATAAGCATGCTAGGGCAGTTGCCATGTAAAAAGGAAGAGTTGCCATCTGCTTACGTGCACGTTAGGGCAGTTGCCATGTACGTGCACATTGGGGCAGTTGCCATGTACCATGTAAAAACACATGGCAACTCGGTAAAAGACAGTTGACATCTGCTTACGTGCACACTAGGCAGTTGCCGTGTATCCTGCAAAAACACATGGCAACTCGGGTAAAAAAAGATAGTTGCCACCTGCTTATAAAGCACACTAGCGACAGTTGCCATGTGCGCTGCAAAAACACATGGCAACTAGCAGCTTACGTGTGGGAAAGGAGACGGGCGTGTGGGCAAGATGGCAAATGCCCACACACCAGCCCTTGTGCATGACTGAAAACTGGTGTGTGGGTGAACTGCTAAACGCCTGCACACCGGCCCCTCCGTGTGGTAAAACGAATGTGTGGACGAACTATGTCACACATCACACACACGCCTTGTCCTACGTGACACAGAAAATTAGCCAGATTGTGTCAAAATTCGTGCATATAGTACTAGACAGTGATGGATGCGTGTGATCGAAATGGTCAACACCCACACGTGTGGGCGTTAACATTTCCAATAAAATAAAGAGTACAGTCTAGACTAGAATCACGATCGGTGCATGAGACATACAGGGACTCACGAATAAAACAATTATGGCAAAGCCAAAAACAAATCCCATGATAGAAAAATATAGCACGTCTTAGCAGAATTGGTATATAGAAAAACTAAACGTTCACAATTTGGTATTCCAGTGGGTTCCACATAAATCAGTTAGATGAGCTAAATTTTGTAGTACTTTTTAATTGAACGTGCGATTTTTATATAAGGAAAATCTACCTGAAACTAACATGTGATAAAACTATAATTAAATTCAAGCAACGGAATATGTTGGCGAAATAATTGTATCAATGTACATGTGTTTGATAAAATAATAAAAGTATCCCACATACAAGCAACGGAATATTTTTCACATGTGATATAATACATATATTTTATTTTCTAGGACATTCAACAAAATTCTCCACTAATTTGACATTTTCTATAGTTAAAATGAATTTCCACGTGTTTATTGAAATTAATTTCAATTTGAACTACATAGGTCCCTAATAAGGCTGAAATGTTTTACAAAAAACTATATTTAAGAACATATATTCGATATAGTTCATATCCCGAAAATAGATGATAAGATCAATGATTTGCTAGGCACAGTCAAACTTCTATGTGCAACCTATCTGGACAAAAATTATAAAAATATCTAAAAGTGGTGCGAAATCAATTATTTGTCATGCAATCATATTTTGGATGAGTAATCTTGATAGAAAATTTTCAAATGATGTGAGCAAAGTTGGACTGTGCATTGTTTACAAATGAAAACATCTCTAAGGATGATTCATATAACTGAGAAACAATAATTCTATGTGCTTGTGGTACATAAATTCTTAATGAAGATATAGAAATTTTTCTTACATTTTTGTAAATTCACATAAATTTTGGAAAAAATTCCTGCTTTCCTCTTCGAAGTACAACTAATGAAAATAGATAAAGATATAAAGGACGCAATATATTTTCTGTATGCACCCATAACATTTTAAAATACACGTTGATTTTTTAAATACATGGTGAATTTTTTTCAAAATACATGTTTGAATTTTATTTCAAAAACTGTTAAACATTTTAAAAATACAAGTTGCCAAGTGGGAAGATGTTAACCGCTTAAAATTCATGTCTCAGCTTCGAGTTCTATTCATGTGATGTTCTTTTTTTACTCCTATAGAATTTTCACATGTACTATAATACATATATTTTGTTTTGTAGGAGTTTGAATAATTTTAGAGATTATTTAATATTTCCTACGGTTTAAATGTATTTATGTGTGCTCATTGGGGGTAGTGCCATTTTGATGTATATGTAAGTCAAATAAGGTCTAAACATTTCAAAAAATATATTTAAGGAATTATGTTTTATTTTAGCTCATATCCTAGAAACAGATGAAAATGTCAGAAGATACTAAGGGATAAGTCCAACTTCTATTTGCAACCTATTAGAAAAAAAATGATCATAATATCAGAATACAGTAGACAATTCTTATAAATAGGCATGGAACAATTTTATTAATTCATTAGAGGGACACAAAATTTTTAGGAGAATTCATGAATGTGTATTATACATTGACGTTAAGTCGTACAGTACATAACTATTGTCGTCTTTTCGCAAAAGAAAAAATATATTGTTGCCTACACGTGAAAAGTACTATTAATGAGTCAATTACACTGGTGGTGCTAGAACTTACGCAAACGGTCACTTTAGTGCTAGAACTTGTGGTGTATATTAAAATGTTGCAAAAACTTAGCTTCAGCGTACAAATATGGTGCTAATCGCGGTTGTATACGTTGGAACCGGTGATGAGGCATGTCAACGTGGCTTAGGGCCCACCGTCAGTGATTGCATAGTAAGGGGGGCAGGTGGTGCGTTCTTTTTGCAAAAAAGAAAACCTCGTATTTTTTTCTCACATAAAAGGCCCTTATCTAGTGTACATGTGTGGCATTGGACCCATTGACCTCAGTTTAACAGGTCTGCGCTGCTAGCCACCCGCCTACAAATCAATTCATCGCATACAAGCATACGCACACTTTATATCTTTTAGCTAAGTAACGTAAGTAGTCTAAAAAATAAGTGACATAAATTAAGAATTTTAATCTAGAAAAAGGTTTACGGACGTGGAGTCTCATGTCTCCGTAGATTTCTTACAATTTATATGCCTATAGCAGAACATGATCGTGGGCTGCAATTAATGTTAGTTTTTTTCATTTTTTCGAAATTTATATATAAAATGTATATTCTACTCCCTCCGAACCTAAATAAATGTTGCAGTTTTGAATTAAGATTAGTTCAACCATAGTTGAAAGTTGCGACACTTATTATTGAACGGATTATTGATCGGTGGGAGTAATAAATAAATAATGTACCTATAAATAAAAGAAATTAGACTAAAAATGCTCACCTAATAATATTTCGAAAACCATGAAATTAAATTATGAATTATTTGTAAAAAAATTAAAAAGTGTTTGCATGTTAAATAAAGTATCAATGTAAAGAAAATGCGTATATTTAAACAGATTATCATATAATTCCAAAAAATACAGGTTTGTAAGAAAATATTAATTGTTTATATAAATTGACCGTGCTTTAATTTTTATGTTGTTTTAAAAGTGTTCATGCTTTTTAATAAAGTTTGCATATTTTCTCTCTCTATAAATTGATCAGGCGGGCGTCATGATGGAGAAGATGAAGATGGTGCGGGACACCAGTCAGGCTGCCTACGACGCCAGCTCGGCTCTCCAAAGCAACGTTCAAGTTAGTTGGTCGCCACTTGTTCTGTTAGGATATGATATCTGAAGACTCTTTCCGAAAATCTTTGCGTTAGTACACCCACCAGGTGCGTTGATTGAACTTTGAATTAGTGGGGGCACGCTGAGTGCACCCACTGGGTGTAGTCCCCGAGACTACGGTGGACTGCGGGCAGTCGACTGTAGTCTTTGTATTTTATCGAGTGTAAACCGAACTGATAGTTTGTCTCTTCCACTCAGTCTGGTCGAGTGGGGTCAGAACCGGTGGGGGCACGCTGAGTGCACCCACTGGGTGTAGTCCCCGAGACCGCGGTCGACTGCTGGCAGTCGACTGTGGTCTGAGTTCTTTCTCTCTTCTTTTTTTTACTCCCTGCACTCGACTCCAGCGGGCCGGTCGAGTGGGATCAGAACCGGTGGGGGCACGCAAAGTGCACCCACTGGGTGTAGTCCCCGAGGTTATAGTGGACTGCGGGCAGTCGACTGTAGCCTTAGTACTTATTGACTTTGTTGTTTTTCGCTGTAAAAATAACTTCTCCCCATTGATTTCAGAAATCTTGTGATCTTGGAGCTCACTTTGCTGACTTGGAGAAACAGCAGATCCAACTGAACCTTGACTTGGAGCTGGCCAAGACAGAGCTGCAAAGGGTCAAGGACGACGCCACTGGTAAAACGAATTTGTCGACTAGTCTGTCTTAGGCTTGAGTACCCTTCTACTCTTTCTGAATCAGGCATCATTTCTTTGTAAAAAAACTGAGAGAAGCTCTGGCGAAGAAGGATCAGGATTTGGATGCTGCTCGAAAGGAGGCTGACGACAGAACCGCTCTAGCTGAACAGAAACTGGCTTCGGTCGACCAGTTGGAAGAAGAGAATACCAGGCTGAAATCTGCATTGAATGACGCCAACAAGGAGTGCTCGCGCTGGAAGAAGGAGAATCTCATCCTGGGCGAGAAGATGGAAAGCATTGCTCGTAGGAGGGACGATCTGGAGAGCTATCTGAGGAGCCTTGCCAAGAAGTTGTTCATCAAGCTCGAAGGTGCACATTTTGTTCCGACTGATTTTTTTATGTCGACTCAGTGTACGAAAATTGACTTATCCTTGGATCGTGAATGCAGAGTTTTTCCAAAACTTTGAGGAGGAGACTGGGCGGATTGAGCCAGGTTTGGACCCAATCAATTCTCCCGTAAAAGATGAAACTGCCATGAATCTGCTCCGACTGGAATCCCGCATCGACGGTGTCGTGGACTACTTGGCTCGACTGAAGGTCGCCATGTCGCGGATCGACCCGGCACTTTGGCCAGAGACCACGCCCCAGAATGATCTCGAGTCCCTGATGACTCTACTTAACGAAATCCCTGATCGAGTGCAGGAGTGGAAGAAATATTCTACCCAGTGTGGAGATGATGTGGCCCTGTCTCTGGTTTGCGTCCATTACAAGGAGGTGCGTCAAGATAAGTTAGTGGCAATCAAGGTCGCCAACACCCAGAAGCATGACTTCTGATCTTTTATGGAGACTTTCATCGCTGTAGCCACTCGGATCACCGACGGCGTCGACCTAGACGAGTTCCTCGCGCCTGCTAGTCCTCCTCCCGCGGAGTGAACAAACTTTTATGCCTCACCTTAAATTTGCCTCGGGATGCCGAGTGGTTTTTGTAACCGTTAACCTCTTTCGGGCTGAAAGCCCGAGCACTTCGATCTGTGGTCCGGAACCTTTAGGGTTTATCTGAACTTGGTTTATCGTTAAATATCTTCATGAATCCCCCGTCGAGTGGGAATCGTTCTTCATTCGAGACAACTTTTGTATTTCTGGCTCAGCTCCGAAGGAGAAGGTGGTAGTCGACCTACATCTTGTTACTGCAGAGCAGGATGGAGCACACATTGTATTTGTGGCGAAGCTCTCACGGAGAAGGTGGCAGTCGACCTGCACCTCGTCGACCTTGAGGATTCAGATGTGTTTCGTACTTAGGCGAGTACTGGACTGCAGCTAAGCCTCCAAGTGGGAGGCTAGCTCACCACTCGGTAGGATTTTCAGATACTTAGGTGAGTACTAGACTGCAGCTAAGCCCCCGAGTGGGAGGATTTCTCTCCACTCGGTAGGATTTTTTCAAACTTAGGCGAGTGCCGGACTGCAGCGAGTCACCAAGCGAGAGAACTTAGGCGAGTACTGGACTGCAGCTAAGCCCCCGAGTGGGAGGATTGCTCTCCACTCGGTAGTATTTTTACAAACTTAGGCGAGTGCCGGACTACAGCTAAGTCTCCCAGTGAGAGAACTTAGGCGAGTACTGGACTGGAGTTAAGCCCCTAAGTGGGAGGATTGCTCTCCACTCGGTAGGATTTTTTCAAACTTAGGCGAGTGCCGGACTGCAGCTAAGTCTCCAAGTGAGAGAATCTTAGGCGAGTACTGGATTGCAGCTAAGCCCCCGAGTGGGAGGATTGCTCTCCACTCGGTAGGATTTTTTCAAATTTAGGCGAGTGCCGGACTGCAGCTAAGTTTCCAAGTGAGAGAACTTAGGTGAGTACTGGACTGCAGCTAAGCCCCAGAGTGGGAGGATTGCTCTCCACTCGGTAGGATTTTTTCAAACTTAGGCGAGT
>NW_024111030.1:0-14659 GCF_003073215.2 Triticum urartu
TTTCCAAGATGCAGGGCGAGCTGGGAGCATGGGGCGCAAGAGAGTTCGGCAATCTCTCTAAAACAGTAAAGAAACTGCAAAAAAAGCTAGAAAGCTTGCGCCGGCATGCAGTTGGCAGAGGGCCCTCGGCGGAGGAGCTAGCAACAGCTCAGAAACTTAGAGAAGCCCTCAGACAAGAAGTTTGGTTGCGGCAGCGATCAAGAGTTCGCTGGCTACGCGCAGGTGATTGCAATACAGCCCACTTTCAAGCACAGGCAAAGCAAAGGAAACGTATGAATCGTATAGCTGGTCTGAAGCGGCTAGATGGATCTGTATGTGCGGACTCTGAGGAGGATAAGGTGGAAGTCCAAGGGTTCTATCAACAACTTTATACTTTGCAGGGTTTCCAGAACATGGACGGTTTGCTCCAGTTTGTGCCAGAACGGGTTACTCCGATTATGAATGATGATCTGCAGCGACCCTTTGAGGCTGCGGAAGTACGCACGACACTGTTTCAAATGGCCCCGTCCAAAGCACCTGGCATTGATGGTTTCACTGCGGGATTTTTTCAGCGACACTGTTCAGTTGTTGAGAAAGATTTAGTGCCGGTTGTGTTAGATTTTTTGAATGGTGGGGAGCTTCCTCTGGGCCTTAATGACACTTCTATCACGCTAATCCCTAAGGTACGACACCCCCAATCCATCACCCAATATCGTCCCATATCGCTTTGTCCGGTTCCCTACAACATTGCTGCTAAAGCGATCACTAATCGCATGAAACCGTGGATGGACTCAATAGTGGGGGAGGAACAAAGTGCGTTTGTACCAGGCAGGTTGATAACTGACAACGTACTGGTAGCATTCGAGAGTATCCACTCAATGAAGAGGAGGAAAAAACGGAAATTTTTCTCATGTGCTATTAAGTTAGACATGATGAAAGCGTATGATCGCGTGGAGTGGCATTACTTGGAGGCTGTGCTTCTCAGACTGGGTTTTGGCCACGGTTTTGTTCGACTGAGTATGAAGTGTGTGATGTCAGTCAGATTCACTGTCAGAATGAACGGTGAGCTACTTCCTTTCTTCACACTCTCTCGGGGTTTGAGACAGGGATGTCCGGCATCCCCCTTTCTGTTTCTGCTATGTGCGGAAGGACTCACCTCTCTGCTGAACTATTATGGTGGCAACTTTATAAACAGAGGGATTCGGGTCTCGTACAGATCGCCATGGGTAAATCATCTCCTGTTCGCTGACGATAGCTTGATCTTTATCAGTGCAACGGAGGAAAGTGCAGATAGATTGAACCAAATTCTGCAAATTTATGCTGCTTGTTCGGGCCAAACTGTTAATAAAGACAAGAGCTCGGTTTTCTTCACAACAAATTCCCCCACCGAAGAAATAGAATCAAACAGAGACTTGGTATTATGGTGGAGGCTTTCAGTGAGAGATATCTTGGCCTACCCACAGCTGTGGGGAGGATTACCAGCGACACTTTCGATCACATTGGTGAAAGAGCTTGTGGTAGTATGCAGGGGTGGTCAGAGCGAAATTTTGCATGCGCGGGGAGGGAGATCTTGCTCAGATCCATCGTCCAAACCATCCCTACATTCAGCATGTCATGCTTTCGACTTACTAAGAAGGTATGTAAAAAGTACACTTCCAATATGGCCAAATATTGGTGGAGTAGCTCCCTGGACAAGAGATCTTTGCATTGGATTTCTTGGAAAGCGCTGGCATCGCCAAAAGTCCAGGGGGGATGGGCTTTCGTGACATGGGGCTGTTCAACCTCGCACTCCTCGGGAAGCATGGGTGGAGGTTCATGGTTAGCCCGGATTCATTATGCGCCCGAGTGTTGAAGGGCCGATACTTTCCAGATTCAGATTTTATGCACGCCACAGTGCCGAAGACAGCTTCTCCAGTTTGGCGGGCAATCGTGGCGGGGCGCGAGGCACTTCAGGCGGGTTTGATCATGCGGGTTGGTAATGGAAGATCTATATCTATCTGGGAGGATAAATGGATTCCAGGTACCATTAGCATGTCTCCTATGTCCATTATCACTCCTACTACTTTGCTTACTGTCAATGAGCTCATTGATGAAGAAAACTGGACATGGAAGACGGATCTTGTTCGACAAAATTTTCTTGCTCCGGATGCAGATGCTATTCTGAACATACCATTGCGCACTGGAGGTGGGGATGATTTCTTTGCATGGGCTTTTGAAAACTCAGGTGTGTACACTGTCAAGTCGGCGTACCGTGCTCTCATGACTCAGAAAGAGCGTAAAGCTCTAGAGGAAGGGACGGCTACCGGTGCCTCAAAATCTGAACAACAGATGTGGACATCTCTGTGGAAGCTCAAAGTTGTGCCAAAGGTCAAAGTTTTTTGGTGGAGAGTTCTCCGCGGGATCCTCCCCGACGAATCAACCCTTAAGCACAAACATATCAAACCTATAAGCCTATGCAATGTATGCTTGGCTAAAGAGGAGGATCTTATGCATGCACTGGTGACTTGCTCCCATGCACGCAGGTTCTGGGATGAAGCGCAAGCATGGCTCGATGTTCGACTCCCACGTTTACATCCAACAACATGGGCGCGCGACATCTTATGTGATGACCGTTTTTCGGATCATACGAGAGGACAGATTGTGCCGGTGATGTGGGCTATCTGGCATTCACGGAATCGTTGGATTCATGAGAAGGAGCATGTGGATCCAGTGTACTCCACTCGACGCATTCGTGAGGACTTGGCCTTGCTGGATATTCCAATGAAGCAGGCCACAATGTTGCCAGGTCATGGCTGGCGCCCCCCAGAAGCAGGTTTTATTAAGATAAATGTTGATGGTGCAATCAACTATGAAGCAGGTTTAGCCGGAGCGGGTGGTGTAGCTCGCTCGTCCACGGCGCTGCTTGCTTCCTGGTGCAAACCGCATATTGGTGTCACAGATCCTCTCATTGCTGAGGCTCTGTCATTGCGAGAAGGAGCCATTTTCGCTCGTCTACGGGGCTACTTGCATGTGATATTGGAATCCGACTGCCTGGAGATCGTGAATCTCTAGAACACTCGCCACGGCTCTTGTTCGGTCGTGGCTCCTCTACTAGTTGAGATTGGAGAGCATGCTCTGTCTTTTGACACTTTTGTAATTCAGCATGTAAAAAGGTCCGCTAATTTCCCGGCCTATCTGTGTGCAAGGCATGCCAGCACACTGAAGGTGACCGAGAATTGGTTGGATTTCGCACCTTCGTTCCTGATCAGCAGCCTGATGGCGGATGATCCTAGGAGCGTTTTTGTTTGAATAAAGCTCTCATAATCCCTCGCAAAAACAAAAAAAAACTGGCACCCGGCCGGCCCATCCCAGGGTATTCTCCACGTGTGACTGCTAGCTAGTACTACCTGCATCTGTTCCACCGTCGCTGTTGATGCATACTCCGTCCGGAGTACCAGTTTGACCTTCTCGTTGTTGCTACGTACGTTTTCTGGTCGCGTTTCCCGGAGAGCTAGCAGACTGTGGAATTCATCAGCGCTCACAGTTCACCTACCACCTTTGCCTTCGTTCTGCCCAGCTACCTGGTTGATCACCAAGTAATTAGCACATGCGTACCGATCGAGACTTAATCGAACTGGCTATGTTAACGATGACTTAATTTCATTCTGTTTAATCGTCTGAATGACGCCGGAACATTTGACATGGTACTATAGCACGTAATGTATGATTCATTCCAAAATCATTTGAGTTGTACTTACTACTACAGTGTACACCCATGCATGCATGCACATGCAAATCACAAGACCAATGGAACGTTGTAAGCAATGACGTAGTACCATGCCCGTTCTTAAACAACTGCATGCGAGTGCAATGGGACGTATAGTCCATCTTCCGTACGTTTTTCTTGTTCCTTTTTGTCTCCAAAAAAACAGCATGTTACACATTCACATTATATACTCGTTCACAAGTAAAGTAAGCCGCCCAGCTGCGTGACCCTTTTCAGGTTCGTTTTAGCCTTTCGGGCCACTCCCACAGCCACATGCATGCACGCACGCAGACGCCCGCCTATAGCCTCTTTTCAAGGGGCGGGAATCAGCGATTAAAACATGCCTTAACCAAGTGAATACTCCACCGTTTACCTTTGTCCAAAAGCAAATTCATCATGGGTAAAAAATAAATCAGGAAAGGTTCATGAGGATATTGTTGATTTCTACTTTGAGTGGCCACCAAACATCCCCCATCTAGAACGCGGCAACGTTGTTAGTGGGAAAGGACACGATCGCTCAAACGATCGAGATGCTGGGCGAAGCTAGTGGTACTCGACTGCTCCTTCTCGCCGTCGATCTCAAACGAATCCACGACCGTTGAACCTACGGCCGCGCGCGACCGCCGGCCATCATAGCGGCTGGCTGCGACTTGGCGGGGCGAGCGAGAGCGGGCGGCCGGCGTCACCAACCCCGTTCAGCGATCTGATTCCAGTCACTACACGTAACGCTGACCCGACTGGATTCCTCTTCCATGGCCGTCGGCAAAAGGTCGTTTTCGTACTACCCAACAAGCACACGAAAAGGACCCGTACGTCCTAGGAGCTGCGATCTCATGGGCTGAACGAAACACACGCACGTTTTCTGCAAGAAAAAAAGAGTCAAGGACAGATGGTCTCTGGTTGCCCCCCAACTTGGACTGACCGACATTCACCATTTAAGTTGTCCTACGTTAAAGTTATGTGCAGTTATATTTGCTTATTGGTTATTCTCTATTATTTTCGTTCAATTCGGCCTAGGACCTCTAGATGGCGACCAACAGTATTGCAAGTTCGATTAAAAAAATGTGAGTACTGGTCATTTGAGTTAGAAGCTATTTTTTTGGAACGTAGGCTCAAGAAGAGCCCGGCTTTGAATTAACAAAGCCATCAACCGGCCAGGATTACAACTCCGGAATACAACCACACTCCAACTAAAAGAAAAGAAAACAAACGGCAAAGATACAAGGGCGCCTAGGAGCAGCTCACATAGGCATACAACAAGCTAGCTAACACACATAGCTAGAGATGCCAGGAACCCCATACACGCTGAGAACCAAGGCAAAAACGCTAAACGGCTCAGGAAAGAGCACCGACGACGGAGCACAAGCATGCCATTGCCAAACGCCTGGGCTTGAAGTAGACACATCCATCCAGATCCATCGTCACAGAAGGCCCCTGCCTCCTCGCCCGCTCGAGGCGCCGCACCGGTGAGCGATGGACATGCTCACCCTAGAACCTGCATGAATGGCATCGCAGGAGACCACAGGGGCGGAACCAGGCGTTCCCAGCCTGCCGATGACGACTTACCTGCAGCGCCAAACGCAAGAGTCCAGGCATGAAACCGGGGCGAGCTGTCGGCATGCACAAATGGGCAGCAGCAAGGGCCAAAACCAAATCTTCGGCTCGCTCGACGAGCAGAAGGGCAGCCACCGGAGGAGGGGAACCCTATCCCCTCCCGTCCTGGAGAGTCCACGGGCACCGGAGGAGCCCTGCAGCCCAACGAAGAGCACCAAACCAGCTTGACCACACACCAAGGGGGACACCGCCGCCGCTGGAGCCACACTGCGCCGCCGACACACTCCACCTACACCACAACGAAGCCCGCAACCCATCTTTGTTCCCAAAACAGCGCCTTCAAGAAGGTTACGGCGCCCTGGGCGTTGCCGCTGCCCAACAATGATGAGGATTTCACCCGGGAGACAAAGGGGAAGGGGTAGGGGGGCAGGACCTGACCGGCGCCTCCAGGAAGGTGAGCGGCGCCCGCGGGCGTCTTCGCCGTCGCAGCCGACACGGATGGCTAGGGGTTTCCCCCGGTCCTGCAGCCCCGTCGCCCACTCCCACCCGCAGAAGACCGCAGTCCCATGACGAAACAGGGCGGATCTGAGGGGGGAGGCGCTCGTTGGGGAAGAAGGGGAATGGAGGCGGCCAAATCTGACGTGACATGAGACGAATCTGCCGCCGCCGCGCGCCTGCCCGCATCCACCGAGGCTATTTTCCCGTTTCCCATGCATTGAGTTAGAGAACGTCATGATACTCTACACAATCAACTGGTTGATACAAGATGTAAAAATAGGTTCCTATTTGTCTACCATTATTCTTATGTTTTTAAGTGTTAATTCCTTCAATCTCTTGCTTGTATATAGTAATTACAGATTTGCTGAAATTTCAGTTTGTAAAACCCATAATCGTATCCATGCTCCATCTTTATACTACTACAGACCTTATCGTTCCAAGTAGATAAATGCATGAAAGGACTAAGATTGTTGCTGCAGATGCTTACTTGTGATCGCATCTCATGATGAATTGGGATGTAACTGTTTCGAGAAATATTTTCCCAGTCTAACATGTATACTATATCACTAGTAGAAAAAGGGGGCTTTGGTCCAGACCGGGTAACCCCATTAGTCCCGGTTCAGTGCAGAACCGAGACCAATGGGTGCATTAGTCCCGGTTCGTGCGGCTAAGGCATTAGTCTCGGTTCACCTGGGCCCTTTAGTCCCGGTTCATGCCATGAACCGGGACTAAAGGGTGCGATGTCCATTAGTCCCGGTTGATGGCACCAACCGGGACTAAAGGTCTAACCTTTAGTACCGGTTGGTGCCACCAACCGGGACTAATGGCCTTTGAGGCATTAGTACCGGTTCATGGCACGAACCGGTACTAAAGGTCCAATTTTCAAACTCTCCCCTCCCTTGGACCGCCTTTTCAGTTTTAGAAAAAACAAAAGAAAATGATGGAAATGTCAAAAAAATAAAATAAAATAAGTTTCCCATGTGATATGTGGTCTAGTTGTTGGGAAAATTTACAAATATGAATTTCGACTTTATTTACAAAATCTCTCTGGAATTTGTAAAATGGGCATAACTTTTGCATACGAACTCGGATTAAAAAGTTTTTTATATGAAAAATCATCTACTCGAAAAGTTACATCTGATGGAAAAGTTACATCCGATGGAGAAGTATGGGCATAACTTTTGCATACGGCCTGTTTGCAAATTTGTAGAATCCTCAAATTCCAAAAGGAAAAAAAGTTATGCTCAAATTTCAGTTTTTTAAAATTTTAAATAATTATTGTTTTTTAGAACAATAGTTTCAAACTCAAACAGTGAAATGTGTGACTTCATGCTCAAGCTAAAATCCTGAGGGTTAATAGGATTAACATCTTACTATTGTCAGGAAAACAACGAGTGCAGACTTGGAAACGAGGGAGAATAGAATCTGGAAGTTAAGCGTGCTCAGGCTGGAGGAGTGGGAGGATGGGTGACCGTCCGGGAAGTTAGATGATTTGGAATGATGAGGGGTGATTAGAGATTAAATTGAACAGTGATGAGAGGGGTGATTAGAGATTAGAGGTTAAAATAGATCAGAAATTTGAAAATAAAAAAATTTCAAAAAAAATCAGAAAATTACCTTTAGTACCGGTTGGTGTTACCAACCGGGACTAAAGGTGGACCTCCAGGCAACGGCCACGTGGACTAAAGGCCCTTATGAACCGGGACTGCAGGCCCTTTTTCTACTAGTGTATTCACATATCAGTCTTGTGTTCGAATTGGCTCGTGTGTGTATTTCATACGTGCTGACCCCAGGGAGTTGCAAGTTTTAGTTCTTATTGGAGGAAAATATGATAAAGGTGTAGGTGCTCCCTGAGTGTAGATGCACCCACATGAGCAGTAACTTCATAAAATATGAAAATAAAATAGATAAAATCTGATTTTCCTTTTAGATGAAACTAGATCAAAAGTGTTAGCTTCTGCCAAAATTTCCTTACCAAATAAGACAAAATCCCTCTTCAAAAGTGCACAAAACTAATTTTATCTGGTCCTGCAATGTTATCTGGTCACAAAATTTTGCAAGAAACTAATTTTTTTATCTGGTTTAACGCCCAAAAATTCCAGAATGTTCCGATTTTGTCTTGTATTTTTTCTGAATTTACTGTTCACAAGGGTTAGGTGCACCCGGGAGTAGAAAATCCAATCTTGAAAAATATTGAGCGCTTTCACTAAGGCCATCTTTGCAAAATGGTCATGTCTCGGACTAAACAAAGATCCAACCTAAGCCAATTATTATGTTCTTTGAGTCGGGCTCATATACCTTTTAAAAGGCTATTTTTGTAAAGGTATATATGTAACACATTTTTTTAGTGTAACTATAATTCTCCACACATTGTATATAATAACACTAAAACTGAAAATACATATGATTATTGAATATATAAGTAGTAGTGCAATTAAAACATTTAAGCCTTTTTGCATGCATGATTGCTTGTTGAGAGGAGTCTTTTCTCTTGCATGGTTGCATGTTGAAAGAGCATTGTTGCATGTTGAGAAGACAAATATGTTAATATGGATTAAGTACTTAGTTATATACTTTATCTTCACCCGCAAAAAAAAACTCTCTCTGTCCCATAATATAAGATACTGTTACATCCAATATGTAAGATATTGGATATAATAACGTCTTATATTATGGAACGGAGGAAGTAGTATCAAAGAAGATGTCGACCCTCTCATTCTTCCGGATGTTTCTTCTCGTGCCATTATGAGCTGCCGCTACATCAGTGACAAATGCTAGACTAGCTCCACTATTAATTGAGGTTGGAGCTAATGGTCTGGCTGCTCTGCTCAGGAACAATATAGTTTAATCGGTACTTTACATTCCCGAATAAAAAATTATGGCCTTTTTTTGCAGGAGCGACTAATGATGAGATAATTCGGTGCACAATTTTGGCATCATATAAGCATGATTTATCGGAGGCGGCGAACCCTGGCCGTCAAAAAGTGCTGGAAAAACAATGATTGATGCCAAAGAATATGTCATCCGCATATGCTGGTGCATGCATGGCTTCTGAGTTGCACAAGTAAGTTAAAGGTGACCATGCATGCATGCGTACGCATCTGTCCACTATTATGTAAAGAACGTCCACTGCCAACGAAGCCACCTCTGTGATGCTAGTATAGTACTAGTATATGTCAGTTGTTGAAAATTTTGGACCTATGTCTCGTGCCAAGGATAAAAGATAATGTCAAGTGCATGTAAATTTGGCTTAGATCCATGTCGATCTAGTCACCAGCAACTTGTGTTAACATACTTATATAGCTTAGCTCTGGCCTTTCCTTTTGCATCGATCTATTCTACTCCCTCCATTCACCAATATAAGACGTTTTAGATATTTCAATATGGACTACATACGGACTCGAATGAGGGAACAAACGCACTAAATATGTTTATACACATCCGATTCACAAAAAAACTTAAAAACATCTTTTATATGTGAACAGAGGGAGTATTTAACTGCCAAGGGTGCATACTATGAAAGATGCATACTATGTATAGTGCTCTCTTTATTTCATAATTACTGTCGTGATTTTAATTCTTTTTTTTTTGCGGGGAATCATGGTTTTGATTCAAATTATCATGCAAAGTGGCAAAGAACGGGGAAGTGAAAATTAGCTCGGGCTAGTGAGTAGCAACTTGTGTTGGTTTTACATCTCTAGCCTAGCTTTTGTCTTCTCTTTTGCATCGACCCATGCTATTTAACTAGCAAATTAAGCTAGCTAGCTATTAGTGGCATGTTGTGGTTATATCGAGGTCAGTAAAGCCAGTGGGAATGCACATGCACTTTCCCTCGTTCCCCGAAAGTTCGTATCGAATGGTGGAGCCATCCTATCGTGGAGTGGTCCTGAACATAGCTAAAACTGTACACAGACCGTTTTCTTGTTTGACTCTGCCTTAATTTTGTGTAGGTTCAATGTATGATTTATTTATAACAACTCGCACTGTTAATTACTTCCTTTGTTTCTAAATATTTGTTTTTCTAAAGATGTCAACAAGTGACTACATACGAAGCAAAATGAATGAATCTACACTTTAAAATATGTCTATATACATCCGTATGTGGCAGTTCATTTGAAATCTCTAAAAACATAAATATTTAGGGACGGAGGGAGTATATTGTTGCTACATGCACCATAACCACAACCACCACCGACTGCAATAGTTTGGACTGCTAGGTACGCCCAGTATAACTTATGGCTAATTAGCTACCGATGAATTATTCATTATAACTAATTGTGCCAAGTGCTGGGCAGTATGATGCATTATGATGATCTCGCGGGCTGGATTGGTTCTTTTTATTTGCCTGGCTACTTTCTCACTGACAACTTATGAAATATACTCCCTCCCTGTCAAAATATTCATATAGTCAAAAAAATATCTTATATTAAGTTAAGAGGTATCACTATTGCACACGCCGGATCTGGAATGGAATCTCAACTGGGTTTGGCTACGGGGCGGGCGCATGTGCATGTATGTTGGCGATCGAGACGGGCGACTTTTCCTGGCTGCTTTGCTCATCCTCCTCCGGGTCCGGGGCCTTTCACCTAATCAGGGAGGCGAATATTCGGCCGAGGTTCAGCCACAGTGCGTAGTGGAGCGTACGTAGTATCTAGACCGCGGTCGGGTCGGTCGTTGTTGCTTGAGTAGTGTCTCACTCTCACATGAACCCGTGTCAAGTGTGAACCCATGCTGCCCTGATTAATTGACTGACGCACACAGCTATCAGCTATATATATTCTGGTGGTGTAACCCAGAGCTATAACGGGTACTGCCAACAGCAAAGCGCCATGCGCGCGCGATAGTTTAGACAGTCTTTCTTCCGCCGCGCTAGCTTTTGGTCATGTACCTGACTGCTACGCTACAGTTTAATTAGACAAGCGACGTCTTCCCATCTTCTTTTTCTCATTCCAATTGCTGTTCGAGCGTGGGACAAGAGAAGCATCGTCGAATAACTCGGGCGATTCCGTCAATGTTTTCGTTCGGTATAAGGATAGGTGTCCGTGTTTTACGTCCTGCTGCGTACGAACGCGTCCCGTTTGGTGGAGCAATTCACCCCAGTCCAGTTGTTCCTAGCCAGACAATTAAGGATTTCATTTGGTCACAGTCAGGTACTACAGTAGTACTTCATCCGTAAAGAAATATAAGAGCATTTAGATCATCAAAGTACTGATCTCACACTTCTTATATTTCCTTACAGAGGAAGTAACTAAGCTTCACACAAATACAAGCAGACCACGACTACTTATCTGCTGTCAGGGGCGCGCCCATGTTGGCCCAGCAGGTAGCCCATGACACCGGGTAAAAACCTATCTTACCTTATACATATAGAGCCCACAAAGGGCTGGACACCCCTAAATTTCCTAAGGACACCCCGTACAGACAAAAGGGCCATAACTAGCCAGCTAGGCCCAGCTGAGTAGCAGCACGCCCTGGTGAAGGCCCATGCCCAGGCAGTACATCTATACGTATGTCAGTACGTGGCTTCGCGTGTCGCCTTGCCTGTTCTTCTACTCGCCGCTCGGCCGCTGCGCGTTTCGCGGCCTCTCGACTCGTCGTCCTCGACCCCTCGCCTGTTCATCTACTTCGCCAGATGCCCCCAATTCGCTCAATCAGTGAAGGTATGTTGCATTAGACCCCAATTCGCAGCGTGTGTCTGCCTCTATTTCAATTCCCAAATTATGCTCTAATTCTTACTTTATTTGTCTAACCCTAGGATATTAGGGCTACTGGATAAGACTACACATTTTGACTGTATTAGCTATTAGACTATTTGGCTATTGTATTGATCAGTGGCGAACAATACTGCAATATTCTAGGAGATTAGGACGGCTGGAAGCTCCTGCAAGGCAGTAACATGTCATGTAAGTTTTATTTTACAGCTGGGCAATTGCAATTCATGTTATGTATGTGTACACATGATTCTTAATTTTTTTTCCTTTTGTGAAAAAATCAAGTACCTAAATAATTACAAATTGCAGGAGAAGCTCAGTTTATGGAAAGGTTTCCAAAAAGGAGGAGAACCATAGTGCAAGATGAAGGCCCGTCACATGAACATAATCAGAATGATGCCTCGATCCCGCGACCCTTGGTCGAACAAAATGATGTCTCATCACTACATGAACAGGTTGATGTCCCGGCCCCGCCTTGGTGACGATGCCTTGAAGTACATCCTTATTTGTTATGTGGAGAAAAGCAAAATGAGGAAGGATACAAATGATGCTGTAATTGTTCGCTTTGAGGCCATGAAAGAATGCAGGAAACCATTTTAGAAAGGTAATGGTTTTAACTTACTTATTACACAACTGTAATTAATATATGCTAAGTGATTTTTTTTATTGGCAATCATGATCTAGTGTTGCTTTTTCTCGTCAGCGGTTAAAATTTATTCATAATTTGAAAACTTTGGTTCTCATTTGCTGTTCAGTTTCTAGCAATCAACTAATATTTCAAGCGAACTCTTTATTTTAGACCTTTTGCAATCATATTCATCGTCATATGGTATTCTAGGTATATTGTATTGTTATAAGTGTGTTACTTTTATCTACATTATGACTTAATATCCATATATATGTAATAGACATGGGACTCCGGGTCATTTTTGTCCTGGGTCTGCCCCTGTCTGCTGTCGATGTTCACTGGCTTCAACTGGCACCCGCCAAGCTGTGGGCATCCTGCACGTGTGACTGACTGCCTCAGCCATTCACTGTTGATGCATGTACCATTTTCGGAAGAGGAGATCGTGGAATTCAGCCCGGATAATTCACACACCTTCGATCGGCCCAGCTAACAAGACCAATGGAACTTTGGTGGCAATGACGTATCGTATGCCCCTTCTTAAACAACCACGGATGCAATAATACACTAGTACATCTTCCAATTTTCTTCTTTTGTACCTCGAAGCAGCATCATACAAATTATCATTAACATTATATATTCGTTCACAAATTAGCCGCCGGCCGGAGTGGGCCCTTTTCACTATTTTAACTCTTTCAAAAAACTTTCGCACAAAATGAACTCCATGTAAAACTATTTCATAATCTGACCTTTTTCGTAACACCACAGACAATGACGTTTCTTTTTTATTTAGAAACGCCAAGCTAGATAGCGTTGCTCCACTTCATAAATAAATGGCAATATGGACAAGCTAGTTGAAACGCCAAACCTCTTGACGTTTCATGCTTGAGCAGCAACGCCAAGCATCCTTGGCGTTTCTAGCAACGTTGCATACTTTGGCGTTTCTGCCCTGCCACATAGCGTTTCGACCAGGCCAGCAACGCTAGCTAGCTCGGCGTTTTCAAATAAAGAGAAACACCATGGCTTATGGTGTTATCAAAAAGATCGAATCATGAAATAGTTTTGTGTGGAGTTTATTTTGTGCGAAAGTTTTTTGAAAGGTCCAAATAGTGAAAAGAGCCGCCGGAGTGATCCTTTTCAGGTTGATTTTAGCCTTTCGGGCCACTGCCACATGCATGCATGTAGGCAGACGCCCGCCCCTAGCCTCCTTTCAGGGGGCGGGAATAACTGATTCAGCATACCTTAACCATGTGAATACTCCATCGTTTTCCTTTTTCCAAAGGCAATTTGTCATGAGCATTTTTCTTCTGGAAAGTTTATTGGGGATAATTGATCGTTTCCCTTTGGGAGAAGCTACCCCACCAAACATTCCATGTTTTTTGCGAATACCAAACATCCCATCCAGAACGCAGCAACGTTGTTAATGAGAAACAACACCATCACATGAACGATCGAGACGCCGGACGACGCAGTCAGTGGCGGTGCTAGCTTGACTGCTCCTGCTCGCCCGTCGATCTCAAACGAATCCACGACCGTTGAACCTACGGCTGCGCGCGACCGCCCGCCATCAAAAGCTGCTGGCTGCGACTTGGCGGGACGAGCAAGAGCCGGCGGCCGGCGTCACCAACCCCGTTCAGCGATCTGATTCCAATCGCTACACGTAAAGCCCCGACTGGATTCTTCCGTCGCCGTCGGCAGAAGGTCATTTTCGTTCTACCCAACACGTAAAGGATCCGTCCTAGGAGCAGCATCTCATTCTCATGGGCTGAATGAATCACACGCATGTATGGTCAGAGAAGAAAAAAGTCAAGGACAGATGGTCTCTGGTTGCCCCAAACTTGGACCGATCGACGTTCACCGTAGTCGCCGGCGGCGTCGGCTAGGAGCAGGACGGGTGCACCTGTCGTCCGTAATTATTAGCTCGACACGTAGTGAATTTTTTTCGACAGGATAGCAGGCAGATTTGTCTGGAAGTTAACCAAGTTCACCACTAACTTTGTGGTTCCTGCACGTCGTCATCATGTTTTCTTTTGCCGCTGGTACATGCGACAATTCTACAACGAATTGTGATGCTAAGTCTGAATTAAACCAACCCATATTTTAGATTTAATATGCTGCCTAGTGCCTACTCGATCTGTCATGCTGAAAAGCAAAGAAAGAGAAACCGACAGATAATCAATGGGTAAACAAGTTAGTGCCACTTATACCTAGCAGCTCTACATAAGCTTGTTATGTGTTCGATTAGCCTTGTTCCCAGGATCAGCTTCTCTGAATTTTTGTGTGGCTATCTAGCAGCTCGCACTTGTCAGGTGGCAGCGGTATGTTATGCTTGCCAGCATTGGCGGATCTTGGGCTGAATTCTAGGGGAGCCAATGGGCTCACTACCGGAATCGCACCCTATGCCGACGGCCAGGGCCGTTGGCATAGCCCTGAATGGCCGTCGTCGGCGTAGCCAGAAAGGCCGTCGGCACAGAAATGCCGTTGGCATAAGACCTATCCCGACGGTGTCCGTACATCTATGCCGACGGCCCAGGCCGGCGGCAACGC
>NW_024111031.1:0-10395 GCF_003073215.2 Triticum urartu
TATAGGTAGGGGGAGCTAGGAGAGTCCAAATGAGGTGCAGTTTTCACCCACACGATCGTGATCCATTGACGGAGAGCATGGAGGGGGTTTAGATGGGCTAGTGGGCTGTTGTGGAGGGGTGCTGGGCGGAAAAGAGAGAGGGGTTTCAGCGGTTACACGGTTAACCGTTGGGGCATCAAACGACCTCCAAATGGAACAAAATTTGACAGGCGGCCTATCGGTAATGTAACAAGGCCACTCGACAAATCTCGGCCCATTCCGATAACATTTTTCTCCCGCTCACGAAACAAGATCTAAGGGGTGCAACGGGTGCATGTGTGAGTGTCGGATTCCGAAACGGACAACGGGGAAAATGACCGGATGCATGAGACGAACACTAATGCAAATGAGATGCACATGAGGACATGAGGTTGAATGCATGACATGAACAAAAAGGAAAATGAGGACAAAACCCAACCACAGAGGATATAACACATAACATTGCCGAAAATGGCAAGAGTTGGAGTTACAATTATGGAATGTTACATCCGGGGCGTTACATCTTCTTCTTCCCCTTCATCATCCTCAAGGCGATGGCGAGTAACTCGATCATCTTCAGAGCGCCCATGCGACGCAAGAGCAATTCATCCACGTCCACATCTCCGTGGCGACCACCATCACGTTCGTGATCTACATCGTCATGAAGGGCAAGTCACCTCCAAGCATCATGTGCACGACGACGAACGACATCTACTATGAGCTCAAGCACGACAACAACATCATCAACATGAAGATGCTCGCCAAGCGCAAATGTACAAGTCCCAACAAGCACTACTTCACGCCAAGTCCAAGCTTCATGAGCAAAAGAGAAGACCGCGAGACAAGCACCACCAAGAGAAAGCTATAGCTACCACCACCATTTCGACATCTTCGCCAAGTGATATCAAGGCATCTTTGCCTTTGGACGTACGGCGTCTTCGCCTACTTCCCACGAGTACGCCTACATTGACTTCATCAAGTACAAGGCGACCACCTACAGGCGAGGGCGACCCTTCATTCTTCGAAGCCCCTCAAGGAAGATGGCCAAGCATGGGAATTTCCCTTTGGTCATAGAGACGAGCTACAAGGTGCCACATCATATGGGCCTCCAACAACAAGACGGTGAAAACAAGGTTGAGCAAGGACCATCTTCGGCCTTCATCCACGACTACGACTATGACATGATTGAGCATGGAGACATTTGCACCTACATCTCTCCAACACCCATATATCATGAGATGCCCCAATTGCCATGTGAGGAGAGCCACTACCCCATGAGTGAGAATATTGACTCCACCATACGTGACATTGAGAGCATTTCCTACGAGAGGATGAGTGTGACCACCACTAGACCCACACATGAGAGTGTTCCACACATCCTATATGAGGTTGAGAGCCATTTGAGTGACTCCACCAACCATATGAGTGAGAGCATCCAAGAGGGAGTGAGTGAGCCACAACACTTAGTGAGTGAGGTAGTTGATAAGGCACATGAGGCCACTATGATTTCTAACGACTTAACCTCTACTCCGAGTGTGTTTTCTTATTTGGTGCTAGGTCTCCTACGTTACGACATGCCTACCCTCGACGAGTCCATACCCCCAATGAGACGACGATGGCCATGGTGGAAGAAGATGCACCCCCACATGGTACCATCAAGTTGCAACCTCACCTAAAACACATGAGCGATGCTCTAAAGGTAACATAGGTGATGGTGCTTCTCTTGTCCTACTAGTGGACTATCTTGCAAATGATTGCTTGCATGATGATGATCACCTTATGGATTCATCGCATACTATGTCATGTTTCGATATGCCACCCATTTATGATGAATATGATGATGAGAATGTTGATTTGCCTAGTTGTGATGCTATGCTCCATAGGATATCATGTGAAAATTCTTTTGGTCACATCATGTCGACAACCCTTTAAACTTTTCATATGCTATGAGTGAGATCTCCCATATTGCATCTTTACAAACTCACCATAGTAACTATGCATGCCCCATTAAAATAAATCCCATTTGCACTTATGGCATAGATGACAATATGATGGCCATTGGCTTTTGTTTTTCATGTGATGATATTGCCATGCTTCCTTTACATGATTTGCGCAATTCATCTAATATACCATGCCATGATCACATAGAACCAAATATGCATTGTTTTGGATGTTGTCAATATTCTTCGTGTGATATTTCCATTAATGCTCGTGAGGAGACCCTCATAGTTTCCTCATACATATTAGGAGATTTTGATGCATTCCATACTTTGCATGATTCCCATAATTGCTTGCACCATATGCATTCCATGAATAACAATGCTCTAGATATTTCCCATGATGCATTACACAATTTGAGTCTCCATTATGCTATACATAACAACAAACCTATCATGATGGATGACATGTTTCTATATCATGCATCTCATTTATTTGAGCATTGGATATTTTGTGCTAACCAACACAAGCACGTGCGCATCATAATGGATGATGTGTACATATACCATGCACACACAATTTTCCCTTTGTCTTTGTTTTGTGTAGGTACTCATGTATAATCGTCAACCTCTGAATCCCAAGAGTTGACGAAACGAGCTCTTGAGAGCAACGACAATTTGGGATCCCGTGGATTGTCCTTCCCACCGTTCTCTTCGCGCAACGACTACGCACATCTATTCTACTTGGCTCTCAAAAGGCTATGGGATATTTACCACTTGTCACATTATGCCCATTCTACCATGTTCACTTTGCATGTTATGCTTGCTTCTATGCCTTTCCATGCAATTGTGACCCTTGCTTGCATCTACCCATGATTCACCGTTATACTACTTCTATGTGTATTTGCATGTTTGGTGGAGATCCTTGTAGCTATTGCCATGATTTCTTTGTGCCCCATGCTATTGATGCTTGTTGTGTTGGGAGAGTCATGATGTCCCATTGCTATTTACATATGGCCTCTCGCCAATACAATGATGATACATTGCTCATATCTTCCTTTCATGCTTGTGCTATGTCACGTGAAGTATTCATGCACACTATTTGCACCCATGACATGCTTTCCATGATTCCTTCTAGTACGTTGCATCTTCGCACTACTAGCTTGCTTACTTGATCACTATGATTGCTTGCTTTGCCGCATCACCCATGTTCCACTCTTCCTTGCTTTCTTGGGTTGATGACATATATGTTCATGCCTCTCACATGATATATCTTGTTCATTGTCGCTTTGCCTCCAATTGTTGCATCTATGCTTATTGATCATGGAGACTTGGACATATTACTTGTGATGCATGCTTGTTTGATTAAGCCTATTGTATTTGGTTGTTCTCGCATCATATGCCTCCATACTATGAAATGCTCCCTTGTCCTTTCTTATGATGAGCATGATGCATACCACTTGTTGGGCATCTTACCACATGAATGATAGGTTTTGCACTTCCGCTAACCTCATTTGTTTTTCCGAGTGTTTTTCATGTTCTTTCGTTTTGAAGGATTCACAAGGCGGTACCATCACGAGACAACTTGGTCATGTGAAGGCGTACACGATGCGCGACACCAACATTTTCGACATTCTGATAAAGGTGAACTCCTTCCGTTTGAGCCATCCTCAAATACGCATATTGGACGGGTCACTCTTTCATTGTTGTCTCCTTGTTGTCTACATGGTACATCTTGCGAACGAAGGAGCGACATTGGAGATTGGCTCTATGGACCTTCAAATTGAGGAGCGCTCGGACTTATTGGATGCACCTTCGAACCTCCACTCATGCCATGGCATCGAGCATTGGTACATCAACACTCCTTTGACACATTTCACCAACACTTCCATATTCGTTGATTGTGCTGACACATGTCATGCTAGATGAATATCATACTCACCACAAGTTTGCACCCTATGCATGGATTGACTCACATTATGATTGCCTTGTTGAATCTTGTATTCCTATGTTATCCATGATATATGAGCTTGTGCATTTCCTTAGCAAATTTGTTGTGATCTTCCTTGATGGCATATTCATACATCATGATCATATTGCCTACCATCAATTGCATGTAACATAACCATATTAAGCATCCATTGCCATATTCATGCTATTGATAAACCGTCTCACTATGACATCATTTTGCACCGTGGTTGAATTTATCATATTCACAATACATTTGTGTGCACAATGAATGCTTTGCACATCATTCGATATCATCTTGATAAGCTTCATGCGCTTTGTCACGAACAATCTTGCCGAACGGACTCATACTTACTTGATGGACACTTTGTGTGCGCTAACCATTGTATTTCCAAGTGGCGCTTGTGTTTGCTCTTTTTTCATGTCTACTACTCCAGAGACACCTTGGAGTACTTGGATTGCGCCATGTCTTCAGCTACGTCCGACTACAAGTCCATCCATGCCAATCGTTTCCATGGTGATGAGGATCATGATCCGAGGTTGGATCTTTCCCAGGGGGGGGGGAGATGATGCAGAGCATCCTACAATCATCCCCATGTACACTATGACTACCCCCATGCCCCAAGAGGACATACGATGAGACCTCGACTATACGCCATTGCACGCAAGGTGAACTCGCTCATCTCCGGATCGTCACTTTCCACATGTGAGACATGGCTACTACCTCAAATATATTTGTTATGCATGACCAGTAACAAAGAGGAAGACCATGGATAAGACGACGAGGACACCAAGTACAAGGACCAAATGGAGAAGCTGCCTGAAATCTACAGCCACCGGATGACCGATCCTTACCGGACGTCCGACGCCTGGAGGTTCAGCCTGCCAGATCAGCTACAGCCAAGGGACTATACAGCTCCCGGACGACCGCTAGATACCGTATGTCTGATGAACATCAGCCACCGGACGACTGACAACGTCCGGAAATCCGACGATGGCTATCCCGAACCAAAACGTCGGACGCCCGACAAGTACCGGACAACCAGACCCTCGCGAGCTACCGGACGTCCGGTACCCATCGGACGACCGACACCTGTCTGCGGACAGTGTAACGGGCCCGATGCCCATGTACCCCTTCGCCCCTCACTTACCCCTTCGTGGCCCTAGACTATATATACTCCTCCACCTCCACCATTTGAGGGTTAGCGTTGTGTTAGCTCATATGTCAGATAGAGCTTCGCTCATCCACCCGGATCTACTCCATTGCGAGTGACCGTTACCTCTTCAGAGAAGATCCACCTTGGATTCGAGACCCCTTCATGGGAAGACCCCTCAAGACCTCCTCACGGAGAAGAACCGATTACCTTTGTATCGTCCTTTGTTGATCGTGGATCTTGTATCTCCTTTTGTGTTTCGAGGATCTAGCATATGTGTGACCTAATCTCATTGGTTTGAGTGATTCTTTCGTGTTTTCCCTCGTGTTCTTTGTGTTCCTCATTGGGATCTGCTCCTTTCATGAAAGATCGGCCATTTAGAGTTCCACCCTACATCACAAGGGGGCTATGGCCAGTTGCGGAGGTGGTAGCTCTGATCGGCGGCACAAGAAGAAGCTCCGGCAGTGACGACGACGATCTGTTTCCTCGATCCGATCTATGAGTAGAGGAGAGAGAGCCTCCACCATTTGAGGGTTAGCGTTGTGTTAGCTCATATGTCAGATAGAGCTTCGCTCATCCACCCGGATCTACTCCATTGCGAGTGACCGTTACCTCTTCAGAGAAGATCCACCTTGGATTCGAGACCCCTTCATGGGAAGACCCCTCAAGACCTCCTCACGGAGAAGAACCGATTACCTTTGTATCGTCCTTTGTTGATCGTGGATCTTGTATCTCCTTTTGTGTTTCGAGGATCTAGCATATGTGTGACCTAATCTCATTGGTTTGAGTGATTCTTTCGTGTTTTCCCTCGTGTTCTTTGTGTTCCTCATTGGGATCTGCTCCTTTCATGAAAGATCGGCCATTTAGAGTTCCACCCTACATCACAAGGGGGCTATGGCCAGTTGCGGAGGTGGTAGCTCTGATCGGCGGCACAAGAAGAAGCTCCGGCAGTGACGACGACGATCTGTTTCCTCGATCCGATCTATGAGTAGAGGAGAGAGAGTTGCGGTGGAAGTTTTGAAGTAATTCTGGACAATATTAGGGTCATTCTCATGTACCGCTTCACTTTAAGTGGAAGCATGGGTGCAGGCGTGAGGCTGCATCGCAGGAACGCTCGATTCATGTGTTCCTAGCATATGTGTGACCTAATCTCATTGGTTTGAGTGATTCTTTCGTGTTTTCCCTCGTGTTCTTTGTGTTCCTCATTGGGATCTGCTCCTTTCATGAAAGATCGGCCATTTAGAGTTCCACCCTACATCACAAGGGGGCTATGGCCAGTTGCGGAGGTGGTAGCTCTGATCGGCGGCACAAGAAGAAGCTCCGGCAGTGACGACGACGATCTGTTTCCTCGATCCGATCTATGAGTAGAGGAGAGAGAGTTGCGGTGGAAGTTTTGAAGTAATTCTGGACAATATTAGGGTCATTCTCATGTACCGCTTCACTTTAAGTGGAAGCATGGGTGCAGGCGTGAGGCTGCATCGCAGGAACGCTCGATTCATGTGTTCCTCTCAGCCTGGCTAGGACGCCTGCTTTTGCATCAGTTGGGCCAGGCTAAGAAGTCCCCACATGACACCAAACAGGCCAGCTTTTGCATGCCTGGTGCGATGCAGGTGCGAGCAAAGAAACCAAACACGCCCTAGGTGAACGGTGCCATGTGCTGTCATGTTTATTCGGAGTGCCGGAGTGGATCAAAACAGTAATTAATGCCATTAGTTTATGATAAGATCGGTGCTGGCTTTGGAAAGGGCCATTGAATTGGCTGTGGGCAGATCATCCAAAAGGTAGTCCCTAAGACTAGCCATAGCATGGAGTAAGTTAGACTAGTAATATAATAGGGCACTAATCTACGCTGGCGCGCCGGCCCAAATTTGGGCCGGTCTGCCCGCAGCCATCTGATATGCCTTCTAACAACCATTCGATTATAGCCTAATCTTCATCCTCGTTCACCACTCGCACGCAGAGAAACAAAAAGAAAAGTCAAACCAACACCACGCAATGCCCTTGGCCTTGAAGCACCACACGCACGTTCTCCGTCCGTCACTGCCCTCATCACCGGTCGCCATTGTCACCGGTCACCGTCATCGCTGTCGGTTGTCGTCTTCGGCCTCATGCATGCAGCAGCATGCTCCCGCGGTTGCAGTTCCCCATGGAGATGGTCGCAGCTCCGGTGCAACGGCCACAGCTCCGGTGGCAGTCAGCCATCCTCGTCGCCGGTTGCAGAATCAAAATGGCACAACCGCGTAGCTTACAACCAAAAAAGTGGTGGTAGCAAAAATCCGTGCGATTCCAGCAAAACAAACATATTGTGGAAGCAAAAAAAGAAATGGGGCACCAGTTCCATCAAAAAACTCGCACAGTGGGTGGAACCAAAAAAATACGAGACACCGGTTCCAGCAAGAACATGATATGGTGGAAGAAAAATCACACACCAGTTCCAAAAAAAATCAAGACTGCGGTAGCAAAAAAATGGTTGTTTCCAGCAAAATCCGAAGACAGTAGTAGCAAAAAATGGGGTTGGTTGTAGCAAAAAACAAATTGGTTGCAGCATCACTGTCGGGCCGTGGTCACCACCGCCGTGGGATGACCCCCATTGGTTGTAGCAAATCCTGCCGCCAATCGTAGCTTTCTCGGTACGGGCTGCGGCAAAATGGCAGCACCGACGTCGCCGCCACAAAATCACCGTCGCCTCCCTTGTAACAAATCCGGTCATTGGTTGTAGCATGGCCGGTCACTGGTTGTAGCATGGCTGTGCAGCCGCGGAGTTGCGAGTACGCCATGACCGTGGCCGGAGGAGGACGAGAAGGAAAGTGGTGGACGACCATGGAACCCTCCCAAGGAGCTCAACAGTGTCGACCTCCGTTTCATGCTACATGGAGTCCACCCCAAGGAACTCGTCGGTGACAACCATGGTGCCCGCGCAAGGAGCTCGCCATCAAAGAAAGAAGAAAGAAAGAGGAGCGAGATCTGTGGAGCGGTGACTGAAGGAAATATGCCCTAGAGGCAATAATAAAGTTATTATTTATTTCCTTATTTCATGATAAATGTTTATTATTCATGCTAGAATTTTATTAACTGGAAACATAATACATGCGTGAATACATAGACAAACATAGTGTCACTAGTATGCCTCTACTTGACTAGCTCATTGATCAAAGATGGTTAAGTTTCCTAGCCATAGACATGAGTTGTTATTTGATCAACGGGATCACATCATTAGGAGAATGATGTGATTGACTTGACCCATTTCGTTAGCTTAGCACTTGATCGTTTAAGTTTACTGCTACTGCTTTCTTCATGACTTATATATGTTCCTATGACTATGAGATTATGCAACTCTTGAATACCGGAGGAACAATTTGTGTGCTACCAAACGTCACAACATAACTGGGGATTATAAAGGTGCTCTACATGTGTCTCTGATGGTGTTCGTGGAATTGGCATAGATCAAGAATAGGATTTGTCACTCCGATTGTCGGAGAGGTATCTCTGGGCCCTCTCGGTAATGCACTTCACTATAAGCCTTGCAAGCAATGAGACTAATGAGTTAGTTGCGGGATGTTGCATTATGGAACGAGTAAAGAGACTTGCCGGTAAAGAGATTGAGCTAGGTATTGGGATACTGACGATCGAATCTCAGGCAAGTAACATACCGATGACAAAGGGAACAACGTATATTGTTATGCGGTTTGACCGATAAAGATCTTCGTAGAATATGTAGGAACCAATATGAGCATCCAGGTTCTGCTATTGGTTATTGACCAGAGACATGTCTCGTTCATGTCTACATAGTTCTCGAACCCGTAGGGTCCGCATGCTTAAAGTTCTGTGACGATCGGTATTATGAGTTTATATGTTTTGATGTATCGAAGGTAGTTCGGAGTCCCGGATATGATCCCGGACATGACGAGGAGTCTCGAAATGGTCGAGACATAAAGATTTATATATTGGAAGCCTACATTTGGACATCGAAGAGTTCCGGGTGAAATCAGGATTTTACCGGAGTGCCGGAGGGGTTACCGAAACCCCCCGGCGGTTAATGGGCCTTGTTGGGCCCTAGTGGAGAGAGAGGGGCCGGCCAGGGCAAGCCGTGCGCCCCCTCCCCCTCTGGTACGAATTGGACTAGGAGAGGGGGGGGCGCCCCCTTTCCTTCTCCTTCTCCCCCTTCCTTTCCCCCTCCTAGTAGGAGTAGGAAAGAGGGGAATCCTACTCCTACTCGGAGGAGGATTCCTCCTCCTGGCGCGCCCTCTAGGGCCGGCCGGCCTCCCCCTTGCTCCTTTATATACGGGGGCAGGGGGCACCTCTAGACACACAAGTTGATCATTGATCTCTCCCAGCCGTGTGCGGTGCCCCCTCCACCATAATCCACCTCGGTCATACTGTAGCGGTGCTTAGGCGAAGCCCTGCAACGGTAGCTTCATCGACATCGTCACCACACCATCGTGCTGACGAAACTCTTCCCCAATCTCTACTAGATCGTGAGTTCGCGGGACGTCACCAAGCTAAACGTGTGCTGAACGCGGAGGTGCCGTACGTTCGGTACTGATGATCGGTCGATCGTGAAGACGTACGACTACATCAACCGCATTGTCATAACGCTTCCGCTTAACGGTCTACGAGGGTACATGGACGACACTCTCCCCTCTCGTTGCTATGCATCACCATGATCTTGCGTGTGCATCGGTTTTTTTGGAAATTACTACATTCCCCAACAGTGGTATCCGAGCCAGTTTATTGCATAGATGTTATATGCATGAGTAGAACACAAGTGAGTTGTGGGCGATACAAGTCATACTACTTACCAGCATGTCATACTTTGGTTCGTGGGTATTGTTGGATGAAGCGACCCAGACCGACATTACGCGTACGCTTACACGAGACTGGTTCTACCGACGTGCTTTGCACACAGGTGGCTGGCGGGTGTCAGTTTCTCCAACTTTAGTTGAACCGAGTGTGGCTACGCCCGGTCCTTGAGAAGGTTAAAACAACACCAACTTGACAAACTATCGTTGTGGTTTTGATGCGTAGGTAAGAACGGTTCTTGCTCAGCCCGTAGCAGCCACGTAAAACTTGCAACAACAAAGTAGAGGACGTCTAACTTGTTTTTGCAGGGCATGTTGTGATGTGATATGGTCAAGACATGATGCTATATTTATTGTATGAGATGATCATGTTTTGTAACAGAGTTATCGGTAACTGGCAGGAGCCATATGGTTGTCGCTTTATTGTATGCAATGCAATCACCCTGTAATTGCTTCTCTTTATCACTAAGCGGTAGCGATAGTCGTAGAAGCAATAGTTGGCGAGATGACAACGATGCT